>NC_057939.1:1644236-1897403 GCF_018555375.3 Anguilla rostrata
AATAAGCAGTCGAGAGTAATTTTTCATCAGAGCTGTTGGACAGTGTTGCATGGCTTTTTCTAGTCATGTACAGACAGGGCAGCCAGCCTTAGCAAAACACAGCCACTGCAAATCTAAGCACCCCTGACCCTGGGCAAAACTACTGCCAAGCATGGACCCGCAGGCTACTGGCCACAGCTGGCATTGGCATGGTTCAGATTTAATCTCATATGTGGCCTGCCCGTATGCTGGAAAGGTTCCATTCGACATGCTAAAAACATTTTAATTCCATATTTAAATGTGTTAGGTTGCATTTAATAAGAAGCAATGGACTAAGGGGTCACAGAAAATATACTCTTTAAGTTTATCATGGGCCCAGAAAGCACTGCTGCTACTATCATCTATCATCCATGTTCCTTGAAGATACACTCTCCTGTACGCATAGTTGCAGGATTGCATCGAGAATTCGTACACGTCAAATTAACAGATGAATTGTGTATGAGACATAAGGTGTCACTGAAAATAAATTCCTCCATTAAGTTTATCACGGGCCCAGAAATCAATGGTGCTACAGTACTAGACCCTGACCCTCACCAGGTAGGTCACCTGAGAACTCTGTTCTCTTTTATTGCAGGAGCCTGAGGAATTAAAGAATTAAAGTGGATGGAAAATATAAGGTATTGTACAACCAACCAGATGTAGGGGGTGATTAGGCCTTCTTCCAAACTGTGCTGGGGCACTGGATTTCTGTTTGGTCCAAGGGAAGAGTGCCCCCTATTGGCCCAACAACACCTCTTCCAGCAGCAAATTGGTTTTCCTGAATGGTCTCATAACCAAGTATGAGCCAAAAAAAACACAGGTATTAAAACACACAGTTAGCCAGGGGTCCCTTCATGGGGTCCTCACCTTTACTGACGATCTCTTCTGTAGACACACTCACACCTTTGAGTCTTCAGTTTCCTTCAATGAAAAAACATCACAGGCAGTGCACTTGTATTTTGCATGCCTTGTGTTGGTTTTGGTTTGACACAATATATTACTACGTTGACCCAGATATTAATATGAATACAAACTTACATTTCAGGACCTGGCATTTTATTATTGAACTTTAACAGCACTGATGAGACCTTCAGTGTATGTATTCATTACATAAAAGAGGCCCTTAATGATGAATAAATGTTTAAAGCCTTTACTCTGTCAGAGGGACTGTCCAAAGCCAGAACGTTTCTAGAGTAATTGTCACTTACCTTAACCTCATCCTAAAGGTTTTCCACAGTACCTTTGAATCCCTGCCACAGAGCTGCACCCAAACCCCAGTGTAAGAGCTGTAGCAGAGTTTAAATTGTCTGGTTTCAGTGTCTTTGGCAAGTGCTACTGAACTCAGTAATGCAGCTGAGACCTGTCAGTCGCCTGAGCAGACCAATAAAATGCTTTTGAGACAGTGTTCTGGGTGTGTCTGAATGTGAGTCAATGTATGTGGCTTTAAAGCAGAGATCTCAAAGCCAGATCTCAGAGGGTTGCAGTGTTTTCTGGTTTTTTGTGTGTTTCAACACTAAAGTGCTTAATTTAAGTCACAAATTGTCTGAAAAGATCACACTACATCCCTCCAGGACTGGAGTTTGGTCCCTGCTCTGGAGTTTGTGTAAGAACTCTCACCTCATCCTCCTTCTCCTCCTGCTCACCCACCCCCTCTCCCTCCTGCTCATTCTCCTCCTTCTCCTCCTTCTCCTCCACCTCCTTGTCCTCCTCCTTCTCCCCCTCTTCCTCCATCTCTTCCTGCTCCTCTTCCTCCTCCGCAGTACACACAGTGTCTTCGATGTCTTTACTCAAAGTCCCATCCATGGTGTCAGTATCTGCTAAACCACTCTGTGTCTGACTGGGTTTGCAGAGGAGGGCTGGGACTGGGCCAGGCATGAGAATGGGTCCTCCGGTGCTGGTTCTGCACCCAGACTGGATCTGTTGTCTGTGGTCCCCTCCTGATACTTAGAATCTGCACCAGAGATGTTCAGAGACAGACCACAGTCACACTCCCTGGTATAAGAGGAGCAAGGAAGTGTCTCCAACCTTTATCATCCACCCAAAGTCAAAATTTAGATTAAAACTGAAATTATTTGAATATCATTTTAAAACCAGGTCCTTTGTACCTGGGGCAGGTGTGTCAGGTGTGCTGTGGTTCCCAAAATTTACCTAACTCAACCCACCCCCCCATTATCCTGCACAGTACCTTTTTCCATCATCTCCCCCCTCCCCAAGGGGGCACACCCCCCACTTTGGGAACCTGTGGAATACAGGATTCTTCTACACAAGACGTAAATATGTTTCCAAAAACCAGCATTATGGTAGCAGTAAACATTTCAGAGGAAATTGAAATCAATGCTGTTAGAGAATATTGCAGGGATGCTCAAAGGTATACATAGTTATGAAGGCCATCCTTAGCAAAAACCCAGCCACCGCTAGAGCTTATGGAAATGGACTTTAATGTTATCTTTATTTATGCTTTTGTCTTCATTATAAGCATAAAACATTGTCAAAAAGCGACATCTCTTTTTCAAAAACAGCAAAACAGTTGTAGTTTTTAATGACGTTCTGACCCCCAAAAGCTGTAAATCTCTTCCAGGAAAAGTAAACCGAAAATTTTAATGTCACCTAAGGGTAAACTTAAGACGGTTGAAATGCATTACATTACATTACATTTATTTAGCAGATGCTCTCATTCAGAACAAATCACAATGTAGGAAAATATAAGTGAGTTCTGATGTATAGAGAATTAGTGCCATACCTGACTAACATTTCAAGACAAAAGAGAATATATACGACACCACTAAAGTGCAGACATCCTTAGAGCCCATGCAATAGGAATTTGTTAACCACTAAAGCAAATTAACTATAGCAAACAAGAACATGAAAATGCTGATCCCTAACAGATACAGATTACATACATATCAAGCCTTAAAAGAGAAGTTTAAAACCAGAAAAATACCTGTTACAAAAGGTTTGAGTGTTAGGGGTTGGGGATGGAAGAGAAGCAAATGTGCATTCTGAGAAGGTTGATCTTCAATATGTGCATTGAGATTATTCTGTTTCAGTTGTGCCATCCTGAATGCTATTACTGTGGTTACCATTATCATTAGTATCTACTTCTGCACTATCACAATAGCTTACTTTAAAACCTCAGATAAGGAATTAAGGTCAACAGTGTTTGATGCTTTGTTGGGGATTCAGCTGCAGAAGATATACAATGAGTTTCAAAAGTTTTTTTGTATCTCTATGCCACAATTTTAGATTTGTAATCAAACAGTTCAATGTGGTTAAAGTATACTGTGGTAGGGTGGGCGTGGTTTTGCATTGGCTGCAGAGAGAGAGTGGGCGGGGCGGCTCTCGGAACTCTGCGCCACAGCTGTTGGGGATTATTAATCAGCACTGATGGTAAATTGTTTGATTGATGGACAATGTGCTGATTACCTCGACAGTGAGCCTGGACGCTTAAAAGCCGGTCTACAGAGACAGAAGGGAACGGACTGGAGACGGAGGAAGAGCTGACGGACGGTCAGCAGTGAATTGTGTGTCTGTGTACCGAACAGAAAGCCGCGTGGCGGCCGTAAAAATAAAAAGACGCATTCGCGTCCAAAAAAATAAACTCTCGTCTCTCTCATCTCTTAAACGAGCGGAGAGAGAGAGAGAGAGAGGAGGTCAGAAATGGATCCAAACCGGAGCGAGACGGCACAGCCTCTCGTAGCACTGGCGCGGATGCTGGAGGGGATGGCCCAAATGCAGGAGCGGCAGGCGGCCGTACACGCAGAGCAGATGCAGTACTCTCGCACCCTTATTTTTCTATTATTAGGGACAGGTTGTATCGAGTGTGTCGTGACGCTCAGACCGGTGAAGAAACGACCCAGTTGTTGGTACCCAAAAACCGCCGGGAAATGGTTTTCCAGGCGGCTCATTACAACCCCATGGCGGGACACTTAGGGTATGATAAGACACTACACCGAATAATGGCTCGGTTTTACTGGCCGGGCATTTGGGCGGATGTCTTTGCGCCTTTGCGCCCACTACCCTTAATAGAGGTTCCCTTTGATAGAATCGCTATGGACCTCATCGGGCCATTTGAACGGAGCACCCAGGGATACCGTTTCGTGTTGGTCTTGGTGGATTATGTGATCCGGTATCCCGAAGCAGTGCCGTTGCACAATATAAGAGTGTTGCACAAGCTCTGTTTCAAATTTTCTCCCGCGTCGGAATCCCGAAAGAGATTCTGACTGACCAGGGCACTTTGTTTATGTCACGTACACTAAATGAGCTATATGGATTACTGGGCGTTCGCTCTATTAGAACCAGTGTATACCATCCCCAAACAGATGGGCTTGTTGAGCGGTTTAATAGAACTCTGAAGTCCATGATTCGAAAGTTCATTCACGACGATAGCCGAAATTGGGATAAATGGTTAGTCCCTCTATTATTTGCAGTGCGGGAGGTTCCCCAGGCCTCCACGGGATCTTCTCCCTTTGAACTATTATTCGGTAGAAAACCTCGGGGAATATTGGACCTAGTTAAAGAAAGCTGTGAGGACGGTCCAAGCCCCAGCAAAAATGAGGTGCAATATGTCATGGACCTGCGAGCAAAACTCCATACACTGGGTCGGTTGTCACGGGAGAATTTGCTCGAGGCTCAGGAACGTCAGCAGAGGCACTACAATAGAGGGACGAAACTACGACAATTCTCGTAAAATAAAGTCCTGGTATTACTTCCAACCTCCAGTACAAAATTACTCGCCAAGTGGCAAGGGCCCTTCGTGGTCACACGACGACTTGGGGAGGTTGACTATGAGGTGGAGTGTGCTGATAGAGAGGGAGCGAAACAGATCTATCACCTCAATTTATTAAAAGCATGGAAAGAGGTGGTGGCTGTTTCTCTGGTAACGGCGGATCAGGAGAGGGACAAACTGGGGCCGGAGGTAGCAAATTCAATCAATCAGACCCCACCCCTTTCAGATAGCCACCTCTCGCCAAGTCAGAGAGCAGACCTTGCCCTGTTGCAAAAACGGTTTGCGGATGTGTTTTCTCCCCTACCAGGACGCACGAACCTCATATACCACCATATCGACACCCCCCCGGGAGTAACGGTATGTTCTCGTCCCTATAGACTGCCAGAGCACAAAAAGAAATTTGTGCAGGCAGAAATAAAGGCCATGCTGGAGTTGGGTGTAATAGAGGAGTCCCACAGTGCCTGGAATAGCCCCATCGTGCTGGTAAGTAAGCCGCATGGCTCTATTCGGTTCTGTGTGAACTATAGGAAAGTGAATGCTGTGTCACATTTTGATGCCTATTCTATGCCTAGGGTCGACGAACTCCTGGATCGGCTGGGCAGGGCTCGTTTTTTTTCGACACTATGTGGTAGGGTGGGCGTGGTTTTGCGTTGGCTGCAGAGAGAAACTAAAAGCGAAACTAAAAGCTAAACCAAAGAAGCTAAACCAAAACAAAATTTCTCTGACAGTTTGGCGTAATCGGTTTAGTTTTTTTGGTCTCTGGCACAAATTTTCCGTTACATATGCTGAGGTCTGTACTTGTGGGAGTAGCTAAAGGGAGGGGACACAACCAGGGTAGAGGCTTCAAATAGATCACGTGATTTCTCAGAAAGTCTTGGTGCTAGTTTCAGTGGCTGTGGGAGGCAGAAGTGGGGGGGGAGGAGGTTGGGCTTCAAATAGATCACGTGATTTCTCAGAAAGTCTCGTTGCTAGTTTCAGTGGCTGTGGGAGGCACCAGTGCTTCACCTTTATCTGTGCAAAGAGCAGGATGTGTGCAAGTTTCATGCTGCAGCGATCGTCTCTCTACAAAGAGCAGTTAAGCAGGATGGTTTTCTTGCCCATGGCACAAGCTAAACCCTCTAATAAGATAATGTCCATGTGCTTCTTACTGAACCAAAGTGCTCAATCAAAGACACAAGGGCTAAAAGTGAAGTAGAGGAGGGTGGGGAATTAACAGTTTTTGTATTTGACTCAATTAAAATATTACTGGAGGTATATTAATAATTTTTTGTTACTACAAACAACCTACACCCCTTGGCTATGATTACACACCTCAATGAAATCTCTGGGACATACGATTCATTAGCAATCTGACTGAAAGTACAGAGAGTGAGATGTTACATTTAACCCCGAGGTTGGTGTTAAGTGGTCCCACATCAGGTTTCATTGAGCTACGGTGAACATTCTTCAGAAGGAGGAGGACTGAGATTTACAGTGTTCAATGTAATTTAAAAAAATATTTTAAAGTTATTAAGAGTTGAATTAAGTTAAACAAACAAAAAAAATTTTAAATCAGTTCAACCAGATGCCAGTAAATTATATCAGATGTTTTCTTTTATCAAAACCGCCAGGGGTCTGTAGAGCCTGAATGAACTGATTTAAACAGGGTTTTAAATGGAGGGTGTGAAGGCATGTGGGCGGCAGTGTTGTATAATGGGTAAGGAACTGGCCTTGTAACCTAAAGATGACAGGTTCCATTCCTGGGTAGGAACCTGCCGTTGTACCCTTGAGCAAGGTGCTTAACCTGAATTGCTTCAGTATATATCCAGCTGTATAAATGGTTGCAATATAAATGCTATGGGAAAAGTTGTGTAAGTAACTTATTGGATGGTGCTTTATCCCACAGCAAAACATTGATCCCTAAAATACTGTAAAGCAACAAGGGAGTTTTTCAAAGCTAAAAACTGGAAAATTCTTGATTGGCCGAGTAATTCACTCAATCTGAGGAAACTTAAGGCAACTAGTCCCTGAAACAAGCAGGAGATGAAGATGGCTGCAGTCCAGGCCTGGCACTACCCAAGAAGATACTCAAAATGTTATAGGTTGGGGATGGAAGGGGGTAATAATGCCATCTTAGGAGGTGGGTCTTCAGTCTGCATTCTAGATTATTTGGTTTATTATTTAGATTAATTCATGTTTAATGCTTTGAATGTGATTCAGGGCTGTAGCGGATATATTTTTCTAAAAGGATGTTCAAAGATTCTGTGCGAAGGAATAGTCAAAGGACCCCCCAGTATGTTCACTAATCTCATAAAACACTGTAAGAATATAAAACGTGCAAACCGTTTTAGCACACGCAAAACCAGTAGCACAACCAATGACTGGACATGGTATTTGTTTTGCACCTATCATGGTCGTGTTATTAGCTTTGCGTGCGCTAAATGGTTTTGCACGCGGTAAAGGTTTTAGTAAATCATGCACTTAATGGCTTTTGTCCTCAGAGGTTGGACGCGCTTCTTTCATTTGTATATTTAACTGAAAATCTTTATGTTAAAATGTGTTCAACGCTGTGTTAATTCATGGCCAGTCCTTTACACGTGGTACCAGATGTCCCAAAACGAAGGCTACATGCTTTAAGTTGTATTTAATGGGCTACCACCACCAACACTGGTTTTAAGGACACAATTTGCTAGCCGCAGCATAACAGACATGATGTACAAGCCTGAGTCACAATCAGCAAGAGCACATTGTGATTTCTAAAATACCACAAAATTTGCATATTAGCATCGTTCGCTAGTATGTTACCATAATAGTTGATAAACACACTAGCCGACTAACCGGACAACTCACATTCCAGAGCGTAGCGACACATTAACGGCTTCAGCTGCCAATCAAGGTGAGACTTGACCATGTCTCCTTTGACTGAAGACGTGTTTCTTTATCTTTAGCCTTTGATAATGAACAGTGCTCACCAGTGCTGATCTGTAATATAGATGCGTGTGCTTTTTCTTTGTAAGTCTTCAGACACAGTGAACCCTATCTGGAAGTGATGAAGTGCAAAATTATAGAAGAAATCTATCTGAAATAATCAGCGGTAATGTTGATTAATAACTAGTTTACCATTACATTATGCTGTGACCCTGAGACATCCCTGCCTGCCCTCCCCTCTGTGTGATACCATTTGTTCACTTTACTGTATGAAAGGGAGTTGTGCTCTTTTCTCCAGGGAGGGCTTTACAACTGTAAGGTACAATTTTGAGTGTTCCTCCCACTGCTGAAGACTGGTGAATCCACAAATGTCACAAGTTATAATTTGCAAACAGCAACTGGAAGACCAGGCCATAGGCCTACCAGGTGGAAGGGTCAAACGTACAAACAGATTACCCCCCTGGAATACTAGGCTATGGACAATTCCCGGTGAAGGGGTTGACAGGACAGGGCAAGGCTGGACACTGATGGAAATAAACCTTGTTGCAATGCATCAACAGTGCCACAGCACAAGAAATGTGCATGAATGAAGAACTGAATGTGAAAGAGGGATAAGAGTGAAAGAAATGTGTAACTGAATGTGAAAGAGGCAGTGATTAGGTACATGTATAAGAATAAATGTGGGAATGTGGTTCGATAGATTTCAGATTTCGACGAAGCCCTAAATGCTGAGTAACATTTCGTAACGTAACAAGTCTCGAGATTGAGTTTCTGAGATTCCTAGTCTTAAAAGGAACCTCTGAGTACAAAGCCAGATAAGGATTCAGGATATAAGCTTCTAATAACGGATTTCAAGTCTCAAAGGGACCTCTGAGTACTAAGCCAGACATAGAAATATAAAAATAAAATCCCTCGCAAGGAAAACAAAGCCTGAGGGGGGATAGCTAAACCAAAGCTACGAGGCGCAGGTATACTGCTCAACACCACGGTGTATACACCAGGTTTATGCCTGTCTTACCGATAACTAAAATAAATAAAAACAAATTGTGCGATGATTTTGTGTATAGTTTGAAATTATTTTTTTTAAAGAGGCAGTTAACACTGATCATTAATTAAACACTTTCCACACTTAGTACTTGACACCTACAGTTGCATGATTTATTACTTGAAAAAGCTTTGTCTGCATTTATGAATCAACATGGCTCCCGCACTTTGTGGAAACTTTTTGCAATTAATTATCAGGTTTTGCTTCAAAGAATTACACTATTTAATTCATTACATAATGTTTCAGGAGCTGAGTGCTTCACACTTATTGATCTGGACACAGCTCTGGGCATGGGCTCGTTTTACCCTTCACAGTGCTGATGTTCGTCATCACATTGACTTTCCCATTGTTAGGAGCACCAGGCATGTGATGTGTGAGGAAGTGACATCACAGTCATGTGTTTTAGAATGCTGTGTGTGGTAGATTTACTGAATTCTCTGTTGCAATGGTGCATATTAAATGTGCTGGGTGGTAGATTTACTGCATTCTCTGTTTTAGTTCATTGGATCTGGTTTCTTGTAAATAGTGCTGATCTCTTCGGAATTATCTGGAGCCATTGAGAGGAGATGATGTTCCCTTTGTTTGGTTGTCTTTTTGCTTGTTTTTAAATGTGTGTTTAAACTGGATGGGTGGGCCTGTGAGAGTCTGCTGCAGGTTAGCCTGAGCTCACCTGCCTTTTCCTCCGGCCTCACCTGGACAGGAGTCACCTCTTTAGCTTCTGTGTGCTTCATCACCCTTTTCCTGTCCCCTGACTGAATGATTTATTCCCCAAGGGACAAATTTTCCCTGCTCCCTTCAGCAGCTCTGGGTTTGATTGGAAACACTTTCCTCCACTTTGTGAAGAGGCTGTTGGATATTGTTACGTCCCCAGCCTCTGCTTGCCTGGGTAGTGCAGGTGGAGGTAATACCTAATTGCTTAATTGCTTGATTGCCTCCACCTGCCTGTGGCCCAATATAAGCCCTGCAGTATGAGGCTGGGGAGATTCTTCTTTGGGGCTTCTTTTGTGTTTGGTAGGTTTTTGTGAAGACTCTTATTTTGTGAACTTTGTGAGTTTTGTTTGTTTTAGTTTGTGTTTTAGATTAATAAATGTCTGAGTTTGTGTTTTTAGATCAGTTTCTGTCTTGTTTTTGGTACTCTGCCGTCCTGCGAGCCGGCCGTAACAGATATACAAGTATGAGTGATTATACATTTGCTTTGTGGTTCTGAAATGTGTGAAGACAGTAGAACCTGATGAACATCTTGGAACAGCATTTGGTTTCCCTTCAGTTTGTTGGAGAAACAGTATGGTGCATCCTGGGTAAATTTCTGCTTTGATCTATATTTTTGTCACTTTTAAAATGGCTGACTCAATAACTCCTGCCCCCATAATGTGTTGAGTCCTGGTGTAGCACACCCTGTCTCTGACTCCACCATGAGCACAGACTCCAGTGACTGAGTCCTGATGTAAATCCTGGTTGATTGTAAGACTAGAAGGTTCAAGCTTTCATCTTTATGCCCCTTTCATTGATAAAGATGGGAAGATTAGTTTTTTCCAGTTCAGGTAATTACATTTGGCACAAGTGTGAATTGTGTATTTTCAGCTACCTGAGACAGAAGGTAAAGCCAGCAGGAATGATGAGATGTTAAATGGATTTATTGCCTAGTGGTATCTAGTGGTAGAATGGAGATACTGCCATTGTCTTCAGGCAGCTCAGTTGTTCAGGCAGTGAAGAAAATAAGGGACTGTTCATCAAGTTCAGATGAAATTAAACATTTATTTTGAATGAGATTATGCCATTTGTGCAAGTAATAAATGCTCAAACATGTGGGGAAATGCATCAATTTTGCTAAGTGCAAAGAAGCAAAAAAAAAAAATTTGAATCCAGTTTACTAAAAAAGAAAAATAAACCGTCATCATTAAAGCTATAAGGGCGGCACAGTGGTGCATGGAGACAGGGACAGTAAATCAACTATTCAGTTCAATCCGCTTCTGTTTTGCTCCAGAAAACGATCTCAGATAGGTCTATAGGTCTATTACGACGCCGTAAACGACACCTGTGGCATCACAAATGCGCGTATATTTCACAAACAGATTGTCCAAGACAATATATGACTCAGTCTCAAAAGAGACATCTATACATGTAAAAAACCAATGGTAAGGTTGTGTATTTATTCAATATTTAGTCCCAGATATAGACAGTAGAATGACATAGTATCATTTTTTAATACTTTGTCTCGTTCATTTGGTTATTCAGTGAGCAGCGTTTTCACTGCTGTGTTGGCATATCTTAGGGTTGTTGTCGAGTTTATCTAGTTACTATGACAGAATACGATTTTGGAGTGGTGAAAGAATATTTTTATGAATGCCCAGATAGACAATATTGTCCATTATGTCATGGGTGGGGGTCTAAAATGAGCGCCACACACAACCGCGTTTTTGGTAACAGTTGCAGCAGTGAAGTCCCGTCTCTTCACCTGCAAAAAACACACCCAGGCACGAAAGCTAGCACCGTTCCTTCTCCTGTTAGGAAAATTGTGTACTTGATGTCCTGACAGGCTGGAGTTTGTGCAACGATATGAATCGATTAATGCATGTTGAATCAATTGAATTGAATCATTGCTTTCTGTATCGATGCATCGATCCGAATCGATTAATTGTTACACTCCTAGTCAAAACTGACACTAATCAGCACTAATACATTCAAACATCAGCGAATGACAATCACAGTGAGAACAGGACACTGTAAAAGTAAATAATTATAAAGCACTTTAAGTGCGACGTAGCTCAGGAGGTAAGGGCGGTTGTCTGGCAGTCGGAGGGTTGCCGGTTTGATCCCCCGCCCTGGGCGTGTCGAAGTGGCCCTGAGCAAGACACCTAAGCTGGCAGTATACTCAGTAAGAAGAAAGAACTTCAGGATTGAGAACCACCGGCGAACATGTCCACGAACACGGTTGTTGGTATACTCAGTGAGAACACTGCACCGTTTAAAGTCACTCCACGCCGCTGGGGTGTGAATAATTACGAGGCAGCTATTTTAACCGGGGCTGGAATCTCAACCAGACCTCCGTCTCACGGCTACGCCATGGATGTATAAAGAGAAGGGCTACGCGAGATCACAACACAAAACAAAAAGTTTAAAGTGTTTAAAGTGGCTTTAGTTTATCTAACTATGCAAAAGAAGAAAAAAGGCAAAGAAGATGGTACGTTCGCCCTCTAAATCAGAGTAGGACGGAGGATGGAGAGTTTTGTCTGTACCTTCGACAAATGTGAGTTTAGATGAGGGGGTCCACTTTCTCTTATTTCCGAATGTGTGCTAGGCGTTTTGATGACTTGCTGAAACGAGTAGCACCATTCATCAAACATGCGGGAACTCACAGAATTCCCATCTCTACAGAAGAGAGATTGGCGTTGACTCTCCGTACATTAGCATGTGAATTCAGCCCTCTGAACTCTCAGCCGTGACGTAACCAACTATGTGATATTTGGACTAATAGCTGAGAGGGGGAGGTCGGAGAACAAGAAAGAACCTTTCGAAAAGTTCTCCCTGGAGGCCGTCGCACACAGCACCGTATGAACACACAACACCGCTGTTATGTCCATATACATTACATATTCATTCATGCAATTCATTTTATTATTTTGCATTGCATTATTTCGTTATTGCATTGGATTACTATATTACATTATGGTACTTACCTGAAATTACGTAGAGACCCTAGAGGGCGCTGTATTGTTATAGGATACCTGATGTAAGCTACGCAAAATGCATTGTGGAGAAGAGTAACAGAAATACTGAAGTAAAGACCCACTTCCCTGTTCCTATACTTCTGTGTCTGATGTCTAATTCTTTTAGCATCCACTACACAACAAAGTGGTGACGAGAGTAGCAGTGAAGTTAGCTCCGATACAAGTGAATCTGATACTTACGAGGGATCTGTGAGCGTTTTGGAAACGTTTTTCACACCAAAACTCAACGTGGTCGTCGAGAGGTACCGCTTAGGCAATGGGCTCAGGCTGTGGGTGAGTCAACGGATCACTATATGGCAGTGCTGCGCGAGCTCGTGAAACGGTGCAAATTTGGTGACATGGAGAGTGAAATGCTGCGCGATCAGGTTGTAGAGAAAACAAACAACCCTCGCATTCTCAAAAGACTGTTAATGGTGGAGAATTTGATACTTGAAAAACTTTGGAAATAGCTAGGCAATGGAAGCTGCTATAGCTGATGCAAAAGTCATGTCTGATGGTGGTACAAAGCATGTTGCCGCTGTTCACATGAAAAAACGGGCGAGTAAGCCAAAATTCAAAACGAAACTAAACCATGAAAAGCAAGGGAATGCAACTCACACCTGCTATCATTGTGGTTCAGTTAACCATCTAGCCAATGATAAATCCTGCCCTGCCAAAGACTGCAAATGCAAAACATGTGGGAAAATTGGACATTTTTCTATAGTGTGCAAATCCTCATCAAAGTCTGTTAATGAAGTCACCGTGCCTGAAGTTACTGTCTTAACAGTAATATAACTGTTCTACTGATGTAGCTAAGTTAATGTGTACTGCTACTATTACTACACTGACTACACAGACATGTACTGTTGAGCTACTGGTTGACACAGGGTCTGGTGTTTCTATACTGCCTGAGAAAGTATACAGTGACTACTTTAGCTCAAGTAAGCTAGGTGAACCTAAAGCACAGCTTGTTCCATATTCTAAAGAGAGGTTGAATGTACTAGGATGTCTTAAAGCTGACATTACCATGACAGGAGTGCGTCCACAGACTTTTACATAGCAAAAACAGGAAGACCTATACTAGGTGTGGACCTGGTGGCTGCTGTCCAGCTGCAGATCAAAGGAGGACAGTTGGTACCAGAGACAACTACTGTCTGTGCGACACTCCATCAGAACGAAGCTCCACCCACTAAATGCAAACAGAAAGGTGAGCCTACAGCTACATTTGGATGTGCAAAGGACTTTGTACACAAAGTAAAGTGTGCCCAGAAGTGAAGCCTGTACAACAAAAGCTTTGGCCCTTGCCACTGTCAGTCCGTGATGCTGTTGCCAGTGAAATCAAGAACATGGAGGAAAATGGAATCATTGAGAGGATTGATGCGTGTGAATGGGTATCTCCAATCATAGTCACTAAGGAGAAGACAGGTGGCATACGAATGTGTGTCAATCTGAGGGAACCTAACAAAGCAGTGGTCGTGGATAGTCACCCCTTACCACTGATTGAGGACATCCTCTCTGAGCTGCGTGGATCTGTCATGTTCTCTACACTGGACCTCAAATCCGCGTCTCACCAGGTGAAGCTGCATGAAGAGAGCAGAGGGCTCATAGCTTTCATTATGCATGAAAGCCTACACAGGTACCGCAGAATTCCCTATGGCCTAAGCTCCGCCCCTGCCGCATTTCAAAAAATGATGACGATAATCCTCAGTGGCCTCGAGGGGGTGCAATGCTACTTTGATGACGTAATCACTACTCCACTCCTTCGACCTCTCCCTACAACACTCTCCCCCAACCCACAAGGCAGGCAACCTCCTAGACCTGATCTTCCTGAGGACCTGCTCCAGCTCCAATCTTACGGTTACCCCCCTGCATACGTCTGACCATCACTTCATCTCCTTCTCCCTCCCCCTCTCTCCACATCCTCCCTCTCCTCCTCCCATCCCCACTGTCACTGTCCGCCATAACCTCCGCTCCCTATCACCCTCTTCTCTTGCTTCCAGAGTGACTGCTTCCCTCCCCACTCTTCAATCATTTTCCAAGCTCCCCACTAACTCTGCATCCTCCACCCTAACTTCATCTCTCTCCTCAGCACTCGACTCCCTATGCCCCTTCGTCCCTAGGCCAGCACGTTCATCCCCTCCCAGTCCATGGATGTCTGACATCCTACGCACCTCCAGGGCCAACCTCCGCACTGCTGAGAGGAAGTGGGCCAAATCCAGGGACCCATCTGACCTCTCAGCCTATCAGTCTCTCCTGATAGAGTTTTCTTCTGCTGTCACTGCCGCTAAGGCAAAATTCTACCAAACCAAAATTCATAACTCCATTTCTAACCCTCGTCAACTTTTCTCTATTTTCTCTTCTCTCCTCAGCGTGCCACCTCCTCCACCCCAGTCTTCCTTCACTGCAGATGACTTTGCAGCATTCTTTGACGAAAAGATTGCAGACATCCGCAGCTCCTTTGTGCCCTCCGCCCCCTCTGCGCCCTCCGCGCCCTCCGCCCCCTGTTTCTCCACATTTTCTCTCCTCTCAGACTCTGAAGTTTCCCAGCTTCTGCTCACCCACCGCCCTACCACCTGCGCCCTCAACCCTATCCCCTCATCTCTCCTCCAATCACACCTAACATCCTCCCTTTTGTCACCTCCCTCGTGAACTCATCCCTATCTTCTGGATGTTTCCCCTCATCCTTCAAGAGGGCCCACATCACCCCGCTACTGAAGAAACCCACACTAGATCCTTCAGTCATTCAGAACTACCGCCCGGTATCTCTCCTCCCTTTCCTATCCAAAACACTTGAACGTACTGCATCTAACCAACTCTCTGCTTTCTTCTCTCACAACAACCTGCTTGATCCCCACCAGTCTGGCTTCAGGCCTGCCCACTCGACCGAGACTGCACTCCTCTCGGTCAGTGAGTCACTCCATGCCGCAAGAGCAGCCTCCCTCTCCTCTGTCCTGATTCTTCTAGACCTCTCTGCTGCATTTGACACTGTGGAGCACTCTATCCTCCTGTCCTCCCTGGCAGCAACAGGGATCTGCGGCACAGTCCTTGACTGGATTGAGTCTTACCTCTCTGACCGTTCCTTCCAGGTTGCCTGGGCGGGTAAGGTATCACCACCCCGTCCCCTCGCCACCGGAGTTCCCCAGGGCTCAGTCCTCAGTCCCCTTCTCTTCTCCTTGTACACCAGATCCCTTGGCCATGTAATATCTGCCCATGGCTTGTCCTATCACTCCTATGCCGATGACACGCAACTCTTTCTCTCCTTCTCCCCATCGGACACACAGGTCCCTGCCCGCATCTCCGCTTGCCTGAGGGACATACAGAGCTGGATGGACAATCACCACCTGAAGCTCAACCCGGGAAAGACGGAGCTAATCTTTATTCCTGCTCTATCCTCTCCTCTCCTCAACTTTTCCATTTCCCTAGGGGACGCCTTAGTGACATCATCACCCTGTGCCAAGAATCTCGGAGTGGTGATGGACAACAGGCTGTCCCTCTCCAAGAACATTGCAGCAGTAAGCTGGGCATGCAGATTTTTCCTGTATAACATCCGCAGAATCCGCCCCTTTCTCACCACCTACTCAACCCAGCTCCTGGTCCAAGCAATGGTTCTATCCCACCTGGACTACTGCAACTCTCTTCTGGCTGGACTACCAGCATCTGCCACCAGACCCCTGCAACTCATTCAGAATGCTGCGGCTCGTCTGGTCTTCAACCTCCCCAGACACTCCCATGTCACTCCCCTGCTCACTACCCTCCACTGGCTGCCTGTTATAGCTCGCATGAAATTTAAAACATTGGTCCTAGCATACCAGGCAGTCAAGGGATCAGCCCCAGCATACTTCTACAAGATATTCAAACCCTACATGCCAGCCAGATCCCTCCGTTCTGCTACCTCAGGACGCCTAGCACCTCCCCCTCTTCGCACCTGCACTTCCAGAACATGTCTCCTGTCTGTTCTGGCCCCACGATGGTGGAATGACCTCCCTGTGGAGGTCAGAACAGCTGAGACACTGACCCATTTCAAACGACGACTGAAGACTCACCTCTTCAGGCTGCACCTCTCCCCATCCCTCCCTACCCCCCTGTAAATGACTGTAAGCTTAGGGTTGTAACTAGGCAGCTGTTTCGTAGGTGACTTAGGTGCATTAACTGTCTTAACTACTGCTTGTATTTTTTCCATAGATTGCGTTGTTGCCGTTCTTGTTGTTAGTGTTAATCAGTTTAACCTTCAGGGTCCAAGTTGAACTATGCAGTTGTTCCCTGCACTTGGACCGGTACTTCTCTCTAGGGGTTTCGTCATACTTGTTCCTGGTTATGGTTATACACTTTGTTGTACGTTGCTCTGGATAAGAGCGTCTGCCAAATGCCTGTAATGTAATGTAATGTAATGTAATTGTCTATGGATCCTCAGCAACTGCACACAAGGCCAACCTCCGTCTTGTGCTGCAGAAGATCAACGATGCTGGTCTGAAACTCTGCAACAAATCCCACGTCTGTCAAACCACACTGAGCTTTCTTGGATACAAGATTGGTCCTGGAGGTCTCCAGCCTGATGACTCACACGTGACAGCAATTCTGGATGCGCCGCCGCCTACTGATCCTGCAACCCTGCGTTCATTCCTTGGGCTTAGTGCGTGGTACAGCAAGTTTGTACCTAACTATATCACTCTTGTGGAGCCCATGAGAGTTCTGCGTTGAAAGAACAGTTCATTCCAATGGAGCAGTGCAGCACAAGCAAGCTTTGACCAAGTCAAGATGCTGATTGCGAATAGCCCGGCTTAAGCACTGTTCGACCCCCAGCAGCCCACCATAGTCTCTACAGATGCTTCAGACTACGGGCTAGGAGCTGTTTTGACTCAACTAGACAACACTGGTGAAGAACAGACTGTCGCTTTTGCTTCTCGCAGTTTATCGGAGGCTGAGAGGAAGTACTCGATTGTCGAGAAGGAAGCACTAGCCTGCATCTGGTCTGCTGAGAAATGGCGCACATGGCTCTGGGGACGCAAATTTCTGTTATGCACTGACCACCAAGCGCTGACGACGCTCCTGACTACGAAAGGAAATAACCGTGCTGGCCTTCGCATAGCCAGATAGTCTGCTCGCCTGATGGAATTTGCCTATGACGTTGAATACAGACCTGGATCTTTGAATCATGTCGCTGACTGTCTATCTAGACTTCCACTTCCGGAGATGGATGCTGCATGCACAGAGAATGTGGAATCTGTTGCAACCATTCTTACTGATCTGCGTGTTGTCTCTGAGAATGACTTCCAGTCTGCATGCCGTGCCTGCCCGGTGCTCACACAGCTCCATGCACAAATACAGAACGGCCGACCCTCACAAAAGAAAGCACTTGATCCTGCCTTACAACCATACTTCCTGGTTCGTCATGAGCTTTCGTCATGGATGACTGTATTGTTAGAGGTACTCACTGGTTACTCGTGCCTGCGTCATTGCAGAAGAGACTCATTGACATTGCTCACGAAACCCACCAAGGCATTGTTCGCACTAAACAACGCCTCAGAGAAGTGTATTGGTGGCCCAGAATGGACTCTCAGACAGAGACATTGATTCAGAACTGTGTGACTTGTACACAGAATGATAAGTCGACTGTTACCCATGATGCTCCGCTGCAACCCGTGCCTTTACCAGCTGCTGCCTGGGAGATTTCAGTGGACATTGTAGACCCATTTGACATAGGACCTCCTGACTGTAGGTTTGCCATAACGTTGGTGGATTACTATAGCAAATGGACGGAGGTAGCCTTTGTTCCCCATGTGGGCACTGATACTGTCATTCAGTTCCTGACCACTGTTTTCTCTCGGGAAGGTAATCCGAAGGAACTAGTCAGTGATAACGAACCTCAGTTTGTGTCTGCTATGTTTTCAACCTTTCTCAAACAGAGGGGAATCATACACCTGAAGTCTTCAGTCCATTACCCAAGAGCCAACGGAGAAGTCGAGAGATTTAACAGGGTTCTAAAAGAGTGTCTACAGACCACGTCGGTCCAAAGAGAACCCTGGAAATTATTCCTGAGAATTTACCTGATGGACTACAGAGCAACACCTCATTCTACCACCGGAGTATCCCCTTCAGAACTGCTCCATAGGCGAAGAATGAGAACGAAGCTACAGATAATGAACATGCCTGCACCTCCCACAGATGAGCACGCAGTACGTGAAAGAGTGAAACAAAAACAAAGGAATACACAGATGCTCACAGACATGCCAAAGCAAACGACTTCCAGTCCGGTGACGAAGTATGGATTAGGGAGCCATGGAAAGTAAAGAAAGGAGAAGCCAAGTTCACAGAACCAAAGACGGTTGTGACAAAGAAAGGCCCAAACTCTTACCTCCTGGACGATGGAAGGATCTGGAACGCCTCACGGTTGTCTGCACTGCCAGAGTTGACCCCAGATACTGACTCTGACATAGCACGGGAGTGTACTGCACCAGAGACTGATAAACCACCTGGCCCTAACCCTGATAACCAACCCAGACCTACCAGGAGTACAAATCCACCTAGCTGGACCAAAGACTTTGTCATGTGAATGTGGATGGAAAAATGCTGACCACTGTAATGTAAGTTATTGAGTTACATACAGTGTATTATACAGATGGTATAATATGGTGAAGTTGTAATCTAAGTTACAAGAAGTTTTTTTTTTGTTGAAAAGGGGAAGATGTTTTGTCCATATACATTACATATTCATTCAATTCATTTTATTATTTTGCATTGCATTATTTCGTTATTGCATTGGATTACTATATTACATTATGGTACTTACCTGAAATTACGTAGAGACCCTAGAGGGCGCTGTATTGTTATAGGATACCTGATGTAAGCTACGCAAAATGCATTGTGGAGAAGAGTAACAGAAATGCTGAAGTAAAGACCCACTTCCCTGTTCCTATACTTCTGTGTCTGATGTCTAATTATTTTAGCATCCACTACACAACAACCATGTCTTTTTGTTCATCAGATGTTCTGATTTCTTCATTTTGCTCAAAACATTCTACTTTGTATGAAGTATACTGCCTACTTAACCCCTAATTGCTCCCAACGAGCTGATTGGTACCATGCATGGCAGCCTTTCACCGTTGGTGTGTGAGTGTGTGTCTGAATGGGTGAATGAGAGGCATCAATTGTAAAGTGCTTTGGATAAAAGCGCTATATAAATGCAGTACATTTAATTGTTTACAGATTTTCCAATACATTTAGCATTTCTGTTATTGTTTAGTGATTAAACGTTTATAAGTCATACCCCTAGTTTTACGTGTCTGTCAGAAGCCAAATATAGACAAGGTAGCTAAATGTGACAAATGATGCATGTTCTGCTTCCTGGGTCAGAAGATAAAGGCAGCAGTAATGATGTGATGTTAATTGAATCATTTGCCATCTAGTGGTAGAACGATGTTAATTAGATTCATTGCCATCTACTGGTAGAATAGGGATGCTGTCTTTGTCTTTGGGCAGCTTAGCTGTGCAAGGCAGTGAAGGAAATAAGAAACCGTTTATTGTGTTTAAATGAAATTAAACATTTATTTTGAATGCAATAATGGCATTTATACAATTAATAAATGCTCAAACGTGTCTGGTAAAATTAATCAATTTCATGAAGTGCAGAGAAGAAAAACAAAATTTTAATGTAACTTTCAAAAAAGGACACATCTACTCATCATGAAATAGAAGTGTTAAACTTGTGTAACCAGATTATCAAAGCAATAATTAATTTATGACTTAATAAAGAGCTGATAATGTTGCCAATTGTTGCAGAAAATATATTTTGTATTTTTTAAAAATATTCTAAATATATAAATATATCTTGTAGTCTCAAAATTAAATAGATCATATACACATAAAATAATATACACATAAATAAAGACAAGTATACATCTACAATTCACACATTATTGGGGAAAGAAATGACATTAACAAAATAGTCAGTTCAGTAACATGGCGAGGTGACAAAACTGAAGAATTAGGGACCTATATCTATGGCCTGATGCCAGAAGATAGTAGTCTGAAGAATCGATTGAGAGGTTCTGGGGGTCATGTGCTATTGCTAGGGCTTTGCATGTGATGGCTTTGTTGTGAAATTCTGAAAGGTTGGGGGTGGGGAGCCAAATGATTTTGGAGGAAGAACGTGTCATATGGAAGAATCTGTTCTTGTTGGAGGCAGTTAGCATGGTAAAGAATCAAGGGGAGCAGTATGGGTTGGATTATACTTTTGGAGAGCAATAACAGAAGGTTGGGGGGTACCAGAAAGTGCTTTTAATTTGTGAATTACACTGTTGGCAGAGTTTATGGATGTCAGTGGTGTGTTGTTCAAAACTGAGATTTATTGTCCAAGGTGAGTGTGAGATGCTTACAGCATGCTACCATCTCCACAGTTTTGTAGCTTGATGCAGGTGGGTTTATGGGTTGTGCTGTCTGTGCAGGGTGTACCAATGAGCAGTTATTTTGTCTTAGAGACATTTAACTGCAGGTTGTTGTTTTTGCACCATTGTGTGAAACAGGAAATTGAATGCTTATAGTCTGAAACAGAGTTACTGTCATTAAGAAGTTCAAGTATGGCGGCATCGTCTAAATATATGAAATATGTAGTGATGGGTGAGGGGCTGACAGTCATTAGTGCAGAGGGGGTACAAGAAGGGGCTCAGGACACAACCTTACGGGGCTCCAGTCTTAGTGATGATAGTTGAGGAAGCTGAGGATAGTCTTACAGATCGTGATCTGTCACTGGTGAAGCTGTATATTCAGCGGGTGAGGAGGGGTGAGACACTGAGCTGGAAGTTTCCTGATCATCTGGGTACTGCATCAATGGTACTGAATGCAGAACTGAAGTCGATGAAGAGGATTCTGGCGAAGGCACCTGGTGCTTCTAGGTGTTGTAGGAGGAAATGAAAGAGGCAGGCCACAGCATCCCCCACTTGGCCTTGCAGGTGAACTGCGGTCCAACAAGTGGAAGTATGATGTGAAGCAATAGTTTTTCCTGGTACTTCATTGTGCTTGTGGTGAGTACAACTGGCCGGTAGGGATTGAGTTCTGAGGGGTGGGATTTCTTGTGTACCGGTATGATGGTGGATGTTTTCCATAGGGCAGGTACTCGAGCAGTTCTGTATGATTCTCAGAAGATGGAGTGGAGAACTGGAGAGAGCTCCATGGCAAATGTTCTTGAGTACCCTTGCCTGGATGCCAACTGGCCCTGGGGCTTTGTCTGGATGAGAAGGGCTTTCAATAGTTCCTATTGATACAATTAATTTACTGTCCCCGAATATGAATCCACAGCAATGAAATAATGGACAAAGCTCAGCCATGCTAACCCAAATAAATTGTGTGTATAGATAAATGCTGCATACATCATGATAGAGGTAATACCACTTTATGTATATGATTGTATAAGTATAATGACTGACTGGTGGGATAATCTGTCTTTCTACCAGAGAAAACTCAAGGCTGCAGAAATGTAGGAATCTCTTTATCAGTGATTTGGAAATTATCACTCTTTAATTTAGTGTTCCTTTTTAAAATGAAGTGTGTTTTGTCATGAAAAACATCTGTAGTTCTTTCATACCATTCAGCTTGGCTAGGGCTCTTGTGTGCTTGACCATTATACATTTTAAGCAGGCTACTGGATATTAATACAACTCAGGGGATCATTTTTCAACCCTACTAAAATGTGGACTGTAAGACCCATTCAATCTCCTCTTTTCATCTGGAAGGATTCCTTCAGGCTTTTCATGGCTTGGTCTTGGGTTATATCTCTCCAAAAGGGTGGGAATGTTCGCAGGCTTAGCTTTAAATTCCTCAGCAAACTGCTCATTAAATTTGTTGAAGACGTACTTCCAGTAGAGTGAGGCCTGGATGCTAGTGTCAGGCTGGATGCGCCAGTCAGGGTAAATGCTCTGATAGTCCTTGTATGGATGCCATTTCCCCTCTGTTTCATTCGACCTGAATGTTCCCTCACCGGCAACACAGGAGGAGCAGATATCACTCAGTAAATCACGACTCCTCGTATCTGAGTCCTCATATCTATATCCCCCGATCCCCTGAGGACGGTGAATGGAGGCAAAGTGCTCTGTGTGGCCCTTTCCGCCTGCTTCACATGGGGTCTTGCAGAAGGGACATTGCTGCCCACAGCCAAACACCCTGTTAAACAGCTCCTTCTGTGGCTGAAAGGGCAGTGAGGTCAGCCTGGCCCTCACATCCCCACCCCTCTGAAACTCTGCAGTAATGGACTGCTCCATTTCATCCACAAGCACCATCAGCCACAGGGAAAATTTTCCTGGCTTGGCTGTGTTTAAGGACAGGACCACTGTGAGGGGGTCTTTGGGGATGACGAGCTCCTGTAGGTCACTACAGATATCCTGAATGAACCGTTGAATGTTCTGGTCCTCCTCACTCATTCTTACTGCCCGTTCACTGACCTTCATCTGGGCGTTTTCAACCTTTATTCTTTTAACCATCACCTTCAGGTGCTTAATCTCAATGTTCCTGAGGCCATCTCCCGCTGAGAAGTGCTTAACAATCTGCTCGAATATCCAGTCCTGAACAAAGGCCTTGTAATTAGTTATGTAATTCACAAAGTCCTTAAAGTTATCACCTGAAAGCAGCTGCTTGAGGATTGAGAACTGGAAGAAGGATCGAGTGCTGAAATCAATGCCTTTCTGCCCTGTCAACACATCATCCACAAGGTCAGGGCCCAGAGACTTGGTGATGTATTCCTTCACTGCAGGTGCAAGACAGTTGTAGGTGAACTCCTCTGCTTTCTTCTGACACTGGTCTCTTTTACTGAACAGGTCCTTAAAGTCAGCGCAGTACTGTTGCTTGAACTGCTCCAGACAGTGACGGGGATCATTTGCATGGATAAAATCCAAATGCATTTTTTGAAACTCCCGTGCTGCATGTCCACAGATGTGGATCTTCAGACTGGCCTGAAACTCAACAGTAATTCCCAGATCCCTGTGACTGTACAGGTTTTCATCTACCATGCGCAGCAAGTCACCTGTGTATGTGCAATTGTAATCAAATCTTGTTCTCACTTTCTCATCAATAAACTCCTTACTGCACTTGATGATGTGATCCACCACGAATTTTACTTTCTCATTCCATTCATGGTTAAAGTATCTGTTCCAGTATTTCTTAAGTATTCCCTGTGCTTTACTCTGTACTGTGAATGGCTGCCTTCCACATTCAGACAAGAGTCCTACCTTGGACAGCATTTCCTTCACTGAACTGCCTTCTCTCTCTAAGTTTGCCCTCAGCTGATGATGGATATCTTGGACAATATCTTGTTTTTCCAATCCAGTGAACTTCAGTTCTGCCACAGTCTCAGTCCACATATTCTCAAATTCATTTGTCAGCTGGTCATTGTTCAGACCTGTACTTTTCCTGCATTTCTCAATCAGGTCAAGCACCTTCTGCTCCATTACAACTGTGTGATTTTTCTTGATTGTCTCTAACCTGAGCATACCCTTTCTAATCTCCAAAGCTGCCTCTAGCTTGTTTTTCAAGGAGTTCTCTGTCTCCCTCTGGATGGCTTTGGCTAAACTGATGAATTCCTCCTTGTACTTCTCTACCAGGTGAACATGTCCATCTGGTCTCTTGTAGAATTCAGCAAGGCTGTCCAAAATTTGCTTTTCGCCTTTGTCCAGCTCTACAGAGACCTCACCTTTAAGGCAGCTCAGTAAGCCATCCATACTGAAGGAGGACTCAGCCTGTGCTGCTGTTGTGCCAAAGTTTGACACCTTTGTCTCAGCTTGGCTTAACCAGGAGTACATGCTCTTCCTGAAGGCCCACTCCAATTTGTTGAACTCAGTGCAAAGCTGAGCATAAGCATCAGCCACCAGGCTGTTACGGAAACTGAAGATGAAGTTCTCATACTTCACTGCCTTCCACAAACTCCTGGTCCATTCAAGGAACTCATTGAATGTGTGTGGTGAGCTCTCTCCAGATTTGTGTTCCATAAAATACTCAATCACACTCCTCTTGTACATATTCACAGCCTCACTGTAGCCAACATTCACAGGTGCCATGGGAGGGTTACCATGCCAGAGCCCAGGGATGTACCAGGTATTTCTCTTTGGATCGTACTCCATGACATCAGTAAATTTGTTGTTGTTTCTCCTCTTTTCCATCTTGGCTGCTACTTGGGTCATCTCATTCAGCTGATCCAGCAGAACCTTCCAGTCTCTCATGTTATTTTCATGAGCAGAGATGTCTGGAACATTCTGTTGCACAAAATGACAGCAGGGTTTTCTCCCAACTTCCGTCATGCGCAGGAAGGCATGCACCACAATCTGCAAAATGTCCTTCATCTCTGTGCAGTTCTCCATGGCGATGTTGATGACTGTGATATCACTCAGCCCCACCACCAGCGTAGCCAGTTCATTATCATGCTCATAACTGTCATCCAACTGGGCCAACTCTGGTGACTTCAAACCTTCAGTGTCAATAACCATGATGTAATCACACCCAAGCTGCCTTTTAAAGTCCTCTTTCACTCTGATGAGGAGCATGAAGGCCCCTCTTGTGCACCTGCCACTACTGACGGCAAACTGGACCCCGAACATGGTGTTCAGGAGGGTAGACTTTCCAGTGCTCTGCACTCCCAGTACAGTGACCACCCTGATCTTACATTTATACTTTGTTAAATGATGAAATTCCTTCAGAACCTGAGTCACCCACTGCAGAGGAATGTTGGATGCATCTCCATCCACCAGCTCCAGAGGAATGCCTTTCTGTAGCAGCTCAGCAGCCAGACGTGGCAGTCGCTGAATTTCAGAAGTGAGGCCTTTGGGATGTGAGCAGGCCGACTCGTACAGCTGACCCATTTCCCGCAAGAAGTGCTCTGTCCCCAAGGAGGAACTGGAGATCTTCCTGTCCAACTCTGCAATGAGCTCATTGTTTTCCTCAGAATTCTGACACTGTTCCTTGTACTCTGCTCGAAGGAGTGGAAGGCTTTTGTGTGAGAAGGTTGTCCAGGTTGATCCTCATCCACTTGAGGAAATACTTGCACTCTTCTGTGGAACCGGATATTGCTTTGGTGAAACAGGACATAGACTTTGAGATGTTGTGAGCCCTCTGCTGTGCTCTGAGCTGCTGCTTCTGTTCTGCAAGCTTATTCCTGTAAACTTCAATGTTTCTCTCCCCAGCATTTTTCATCCTGCACTCTTCCTTCTCCAGTTTGGCCAGCTGTTTCCATGCAGTCCCTTGCATGGGCAGCTCTTTCTCCTTGAAGCTTGGTATATCAGATATGCTTCCTGTGATTTCATCAGCCTTCTCCTTGCCCTTCTGACAGTTTATGTTCTCTTCATCAACCTGGATCCCAAACTCATGGGCAACAGCAGACATCCCTTCAATACTCATTTTGACCATGTTACCCTTCAAAATTCCACTGATAGCAGAACGCAGGTTTTTGATTAATTGTGCATCATTCATCTGCGGCCCATTTATGATGATGTTACTGGGTTTTAGTTTTAACTGCTGAAATAATCTTTATTGAAGCTCTTGCTCTGAATTGATGATCAACATCAATTGAGCTTGAAGGTGCTGGGAGAAATGTGCATTCAGATCCAAAATCATCACAAAACACAAATATGGCAGCAGAGGTGTGGTGGAGGAAAGCATATTGAGTCTCAAAGTCACTGAGGTCCCCACGGAGGTTAGCCATAGCCAGTGGCTCAGTGAAGATGTCCGTGTTTCTCTTCCTACTGGGCAGATACCAGCTGATCTCCACTAGCCCATTGGAAATTCTCCTTGGGGTGTCACCACACTCCATGTTTTTGTGAACAAATGTGTCGTGGTGCTGCTGAGGATTGCTGAGAACTTGGTCCAGAATGTGAGACTTGGACAAGCTGCTGTCTCCCAGCCTCACAAAAGAGACCATGGGGAGCTTAGAGAGAACAATGCTCTCCTCCACAAACCCACTTGGGTCTGTCAAAGAGTGCGGCTTGTACTTTTTCACAATACCCCTCATGGCCCAGAGCATTAAAGTGCACTGCTGTGTATCACACTTAGGAAGCAGCAGAGTCACAGAGTACTGGCACATGGACATTTTCAAAACCATCTCCTGCTGAAGAAAGCCATCTGAGCAGAGAAACACAGCAGTTATGAGGTCCAGAGGGTTGACTCTGTTGCTGGGGCCCTGTGGATTGCACAGGGTGTCCAGGAAGTTGTCCAGGCTTTCGGGTGCCATGTCCTGTTTTGAGGCGCACCTCACGCTCCTAGCAGTCACATTCACCATCATCAATCTCCTCAGGAAACACCACGGCAGGGATTTCAGAGACTGGATGCTTTCATCAGTTAAAGTCTCTCCATCAATCTCCAGCACCTTGCTCAGAGTCAGCTTGTTCTTCAAGTGGTGTGCTAGTCCCAAGTCACTCAACAGCTCATTCGGACTGGTTCCTGTCATTGGGAAGGAAGCTGCATTACTACATGTATATCCAGTGACAATTTATTTAGTCCCAATCCACAAAATCTGCATAATTTTGTTAATAAATGTTCTAATAATAGAAATCACCAGAAAAGGGGTTAAGGTTAAGATCACACTTTGTTGCTGTCTGTGATTACAAATTGAAATATAATGTAATATTGGTGGTGTCTTATAAAGATGCATTCAGTCTTCTTTCTTCTACTGTCCTAAAGTCATATTTTGTCTCATTGTGTGGTGTCTCAGTGTATTAGTCAGTGTGATATGATGTAGTGTTTTAGTTTTGTGCCAGTTCCTGAAACAGGTAAAAGGGATGGGCTTTGGCTAATGCTAGTATTTATTTATTTATTTATTTATTTATTTATTTATTTATTTATTTTCATTTTATTTTATTGTTTATTTTTACAGGGACGGTGCACAATTAAAAAGTAAAAGTAATTGCACCAGAGTTAGCTAGCAGATAATTTACATCTGTAATAGTAAGTGGCTAACTAATGTCATTCTATGAATTATGTGGACAGTGTTTGTTGGGGAGTCTGATAACTTTTGACTGGCTTCACAGATTTACAGTTTCCCATAGGACTTCTTGTTTAAGTGTCTTGTGACTTGTGTTGTCCTTGCTGTTTGTCATTTCTACCTGACTTACTAAAGAAAGATAATTGCTAAGAAAGCTAAAGGCTAAGTGGTTAACGGCTAAGAAAAGCTAATAGCTAAAGCCAAAGCCAGGACAGCTGCGCAGCTAATGCTTGTTGTTGCCAAGTCAACTGGATAGCTGACTACATGCATGTCCAGAATTTAAGGTAAATAATCAACAATGGAGTAGGAAAGATTTTGTTATTGCTGTTTAATTTTTATGATGGGTGGCTGCATAGTATAGCTATCTAATCAATCTCTTAAATAGAGGCTGAACTAGGTTCTGTATTATTGTCTTCCACAGCATGTGCAAAAACACCTTGAATAAACCCCATTATAATTTGGAACGATATGGTCTTACAGTATGCCTTATGTCCCACTTGACAAATGTGAACAGACAAACAAGCCTTATCTACAGTTTGAAGATGTACTGTGGGTCCATTAAGCCGGAGGTACACTTGCTGCAGAAACTAACTTCAGCTAGTTCGTATGAACTAAATGTCGTAAAATGACGTGTTTGTGGAGAAAACAAAACTCTACACATGTAAATGCAGAGTTTGCCTGCACTTGGTCTGAAATATCACATAGGTGGCTGTGTTCCATCTCCTTGTCTGAACAAACATTCAATGTTCTCTTTCTTCTTTTATTTTTTTTTTACAGTGCTAAATGAACTAAAATAACATTGAAATCATCAACCTCCACCTGTTGATGTTTCTGCTCCTTTACCGCAGCCATTTTTGTTTTCTGTGTTTAGCAACTGTTGTCACTTTTGTGTTTCCTGTGGTTATCACAACTGCTGAATTTGAATATGCACTCCTCCTGCTGTGGAGAGTCACTTAATAAACTCTTTGAGGCTGCAATAAGTATACACACTTTTGTATGAGGTGCCACGTTCAATTTCGAGTTTAACTTCATTCAACTCATTCAAGTTACTACCAGCTTTTGTTCTCCAAGATTCAGATGCTAATTCAGGGGCAAACAACAGAGACAGCAGGTAGCTATTTTGCTCCATGTGTTCAAACTCGCCAGCAAGTTTTTGTTTACGAGGGCTAAAATTTAGGGGTGCCCCTTGACATATTTTTGATATATTTCTATAGGGAGTGCAAGTGTCAGAGTTACATGACAATGGGGAGTCATGCCAAAACAATCAGGCAAGTGGAAGAATGAAAATGGATAAGGTTTTAGAGCTAAATCAGAAGTTAAACTTCTTTTTCAAATTTTTATGAATTTATGATCTTAACATTATCTGCAGCCTTTTCAAAATCATTGCAACCACTGGGTTAAGCACTGCACAAATATAACAATTTCATGCAATAGTTCCTGTTTTGGAGGAGTATTTTATGATAAGAAAGGGCAAAATTGCCGACAGTTAAAGCCGGTTCTCAAAACTGTGTTTTAAAAAAACACAATATTCAAATGGTTATATTTACACAGTGTCATCAAATGATACATAATTTTGTAGCTGATTCTGTTCTTCAACATGGGATGATTTCATAAAATGTATCCAAAGTATGTTTCTCATCACAATTTGTTCACTCACGTGTGTGTATGCATGTTGAGCTGGTCCTGCTGCAGATGCCGTTTGGAAGGACTGCAGTGAGGTTGAAAGTATATTCCATCCCAGGTCTCAGATCAGTAAGGACAGCTGTGGTGATGTTGGGGGCACATATCTGTGATCTGGGCTCTTCTCCCTCACAGCCGTAGGTGATGTGGATCTCATGAGAAACTCCCTCCATGCAGACCGGTCTTTCCCAGCACAGAGTCACTGACCTGCTCTGCACATCAATGGCTTCCACCCTCCCAGGGGCAGATGGCTCTATTGCAGAGAATGGAGAGGGAAGTTTCAATTGGAGTAGTCATTTCTCTTAACATGCAACCAGGATGTTTATGTAAGCTTTTATTTATTTATTTGAAACTCTACAATATAAAACATCATAAGACAATACATACAATCAATTCAGCACCAAAATAGCAATACCGATCCTGGCAGACTGAACCCTTCCCTAACCCTAAAAACATTTAAATTCCATATTTTAACTGAGGTCAGCAGATGACACTTCTGTGGAGTCCGCGGTCACCTTCCCAGGTACAGAAAGCTCTACGCAATTATGTATCAGCATTAGCACATATATCGGGAGGGAGCAACGGGAGGGAGTGTCATTATATCCATTACAGTGGTGTGATGCCACTGATTCCAGCACTTTTCACATCCTGTCTCCGCCCCATTCTCCCAAATATAAGAACCCATAAAATTACACTGTAGACTCATGAGTCTTACAGTCCATGAATAACTAAATATAAAAATGGCCCTCATGGCCCTCAAAAAATGCCATTCCAGATTGAATCCAAATACAAACCGAGGAGAAACATGTCTATTAGATGTGCACATGAAGAATTTGTCAAAATCTATGAACTCACCTGCAAAACCGCAAACCGTTAAGTTAATTATTTTTCACCAGTGGTCCCTTGTTTTTCTTAAAGAATACAAGATCCCTCTACACAAGATTTAAAAAACTGGCTCTAAATAGCTTTCCAAAGACCTGCATAGTGGTAGCAATAAACATTTGAGAGCAATTATTTCATCAAGGTTGTTAGAGCAGCCAGCTTTAAAACACAGCCACTGCAAAATGCAACACCCCTAAACCCTGGGAGACGCTACTGCCATTCATGGACCTGTGGGACTACTGGTCCGTCAGCACTGGCAAGGTCAGCATTTTGTCCCAGACTGTGGGTCCTGCTCTTACAGTAGAAAGGTGGCTTATCAGTTTATTGGACATCCTAAAAACATTTTACTTCTATATTTAAACAGGCTGCATTTTAATGAGATAACAAACTAAGTGGTGACAGAAAATATACTCTTTCATTAAGTTTATCATGGATTAAAAAGAACTGCTGCTACAGCACTAGACCCTAACCCTCACCAGGTAGGTCACCTGAGAACTCTGACCTCTTCTACTGTAGCAACCTGAGGAACTAAAGTGGATGGAAAATGTAAGGTATTGTACAGCCAACGAGGTGTAGGGGATGATTAGGTGGTCAGAGGTGGGGAATTTGGCCAGGACCAGGACCCCTTCTTCCACACTGTGCTGGGACACTGGATTTATGTTTGGTCCAGAGGGAAGACTGCCCCCTACTGGCCCAACAACACCTCTTCCAGAAGCAACTTGGTTTACCTAAGTGGCCTCGTAACCAAGTATGAGCCAAATAAAAACACAGGTATTAAAACACACAGTTAGCCAGGGGTCCCTTCATGGGGTCCTCACCTTTACTGACCATCTCATCTGTAGACACACTCTCCTTTGAGTCTTCAGTTTCCTTCAATGAAAAACATCACAGGCAGTGTATTTGTATTTTGCAAGTCTTGTTGGTTTTGGTTTCACACAATGTTTTCATTCATTGGCTTCATTATTAAAACAAATTCTAGCGTATATTTCAGGAGCTGGCTTTTTATTATTAACAGCCTTTAACTTCAAAAGCATTGACATGAATTTCAACATATGCAGAACTTAATAAAATATGTGTATAACAATATTTAAAAAAAGAGGCCCTAATAATGAATGATTAAAACCTTTACTTCGTCAGAGCAGTTGTCAAAAGCGAGAATGTTTCTAAAACAACTGTTACCTTAGCCTCACACTCAAGGCTCTCCACAGCATCTTCAAATACCTGCAACAGAGCCACACCCAAACCCCAGTGTAAGAGCTGCAGCAGAGTTTAATTTGTCAGAGTGTCTTTGGCAAGTGTGGCAGAGCTAAGTAATGCAGCTGAGAACTGTCATTCAATCTGACCAATCACATGCTTCTGAGACCGTTCTGAGTGTGTGGATTTGAGTGTCTGAATGTGAGCGTACAAATATAAATCTAGAACAGAAATCTCAAAGCCAGATCTTGGAGAGCTGCAGTGTTTCCTGGTTTTTGGTGTGTTTCAGCACTTAAGTGCTTAATTTAAGTCACTGATTGCCTAGAAAGGTCACAATCCTAGTTTCCAAGGCCTAAATGGGATGCCTTCTGGAACCTAGAATATTACAGATAATATGGCCTTCCAGGATGGGAGTTAAACCTGCAGACACTGCAGGCCTCCAGGACTGGAGTTGAACCTGCAGACACTGACACTGCGACCCTCCAGGTCTGGAGTTACAGTAAACCTGCTGTTCCTGTAGCCCTCCAGGACTGGAGTTAAACCTGCAGGCACTGTGGCCCTCCAAGACTGGAGTTAAACCTGCAGACAATGAGCCCTCCAAGACTGGAGTTAAACATGCAGGCACTGTGGCCCTCCAGGACTGGAGTTAAACCTGCAGACACTGTGGCCCACCAGGACTGGAGTTAAACCTGCAGATGCTGTGGCCCTCCAGGACTGGAGTTAAACCTGCAGAAGCTGTGGCCCTCCAGGACTGGAGTTAAACCTGCAGACAATGTGGCCCTCCAGGACTGGAGTTAAACCTGCAGGCACTGTGGCCCACCAGGACTGGAGTTAAACCTGCAGACGCTGTGGCCCTCCTGGACTGGAGTTAAACCTGCAGACGCTGCGGCTCTCCAGGACTGGAGTTAAACCTCCAGACACTGCAGGTCTCCAGGACTGGAGTTTGGCCCGGCTCTGGGGTTTGTGTAAGAACTCTTACCTTCTCCTCCTCCTGTGCAGTACACACATTGTGTTTGGTGTCTTCTCTCAAAGTGCCATCCATGGTGTCAGTATCTGCTAAAACACTCTTTGCGTCTGACTTAGCTTGGTCTGCAGAGGAGGGGGGGGATCTGGGCCAGGCATGAGGATGGGTCCTCTGGTGTTGGTTCTGGGCCCAGACTAGATCTGTTGTCTGTGGTCTCCTCCTGATGCTCAGAATCTGCAGCAGAGATATTCAGAGACAGACCACAGTCACACGCCCTGCTATATGAGGTCCAAGGAAGGGTCCTCAACCCTTAATATGCACTTCAAGTCAAAATTTGATCAGAACTGAAATTATTTGTATATGATATTAAAACCAGTTTCTTTGTACCTGGGGCAGGTGTGCCAGGTATGATGTGCTCAGCAGGTGTTGTGTCTCTCCGCTGGTTTTCAGACTCCAACAAACTTGTCTGTGATTCTTTCTTATCTTTATTTTCTTTCACAGTTTTCTGTAAATCAGACTTTCATTTACCCCTTTTGTCATCCCCCTTTTACCCACAATTTGAGAAATCTCATTTAATCGATTAGTGAGATTGAATGCTGAAAATTATTCTGTACATACAAGATTGAAAATTGCACACAGGAATCTTTTTAGTTCTGCAAGCTAACTATTTCATCTGAAATAAGCAACAGGGAAAGATTCAATGCCTTAACTAATCCAATGGGGGGAAATGAATGCAGTTTAGCAAGCTAGCTGCATTTATCACAAGTTAATAAGAATTTAGCAAACATTCCTTATGTTGTTTAATAACTTGAAATTGGCAGCAAACCTTCGGTAAAATTGGTAGTTAGCTGGCTTATGAGTACAGATTTCCTGGGGTTAATTATATATTTTTGTTGGGTCAAATGCTGCCACCCAGAGTCTGCTGGGAAGCAGAGTAGAGCGGGTTATCTAAAGTTTGCTCACTGGTCAGATTTTGAAAGTGTGTGTGCTACTGAGCTATTCTGTGTGCTAGCAGACACTTTATCTTTTGAAGTGTTATCTTAGATCTGTGTATCCTGAAATGAACTGACACTCCCTCCATTGTAATTGCAGCATTTTTTCATGTGATTCAAATCAATATATCCTTCCCTGACATGTTCATGTCCCTGAGATTCAACTGTAGCTGCTGCAGTGAATTACTGACTGACCTAATGATTTTCAAAATGGGGTAAATGAGGCTGTACAGAAATAAACAGTGACTAGCCAGGGTTTACCTCTACCTCATCTCCAGGAGGACCTGAACCAGTTTGCCCATGGCTCTTTGTGTGGGTGTGGTTGTCAGAGTGGACGTGACTCTTGCTGATTGGCTGCTCAAGCCCTTCCTGTCATTCAGAGTCTAACATAGTGGGACAATAAAGTAAACAGAACAGCAGTCGTCACAATGCAGGTAGATCCCTCTACACAAGATAAAACAGCGGCTCTAAATATCTTTTCCAATGATCTGCATGGTTGTAGCAATAAAAACATTTCAGAGTATTTTTTAAATAAAGGCTGTTAGGGAATATTGCAGGAAATCGTTCCATTACAAAAAAAAGACTACAAAACTAGCACTTATTTGGAAATTTTCCATCATATTAATGCATTTTCACATAAACATTGTGTAGTTCTGGTAGGCCAGTTCACTCACGTTTGTTGAAGTTTGATCTTGTTTTGGGTTTTGGTTTTTAATTTATAATTTATATATTTGATAATGATTCACAAATGAAATCGCTTTTACATGTTGGATAAATTAGGAGTTTTAACTGTTGATGACGCCTGTGTTCTGTATTTAGAGTGCCAAACGTTCAAGGAGCCTGTTAGTTGTTAAAACGGCTGGATTCGGAAATTGTCGTTTTAAACACATTTGACTTAATCCTTACTTCCCTGACAAGTTCATTTAGATGATGAAACAACTAGATATAAACGCAAATGTGGTCAATACATTTAAAAGTAGACAGCAAAACTATGTTTATATGTAGAAATTGATACGGACGTCACGAGAGAAATCTCCAGGAACGATATAAAAAATCGGGATTAACTGGTGGTAACGCACCTATATTTTTCGGTATCAAATGATCATAATCATGAAGCAATAGGACCTATATACAGTGCAAATAATGGAAACACTGTGGTTAAATAAGAAGTTCAGTACTTGAAGTACACAAGCCAACTGCATTATGATCAAACCGTGTTTTTAAATGAAGTGTATCCATAACTTGTGCCAATACTGGATACAATACAAATAAACTATGTCAAGCAAGAACAACCAGATTGCTAATCCTTAACACATTAAAATTACTGATAATTGTATCTATCTACTACTAAATATGACGATAATTTAGGCTACTTTATAACATCAGATAAAGAATTTTGGTAAATATGTTTTCAGGGTTATTCAGCTAAAGAGAACATGTGTAGACTTTTCTAAAAGGATTTTGAAAGATTCCGTATGGAAGATCTCCTAAAAAGCATATGATGACTCACAGTGTGTAGAGCGCTTTGCTATTAGGGGTTGTGTGGGATAAGTGTGTAGAGCGCTTTGCTATTAGAGTTGTGTGGGATAAGTGTGTAGAGCGCTTTGCTATTAGAGTTGTGTGGGATAAGTGTGTAGAGTGCTTTGCTATTAGGGGTTGTGTGGGATAAGTGTGTAGAGCGCTTTGCTATTAGAGTTGTGTGGGATAAGTGTGTAGAGCGCTTTGCTATTAGAGTTGTGTGGGATTAGTGTGTAGAGCGCTTTGCTATTAGAGTTGTGTGGGATAAGTGTGTAGAGTGCTTTGCTATTAGGGGTGTGTGGTATGAACACACCCTTAATACCAGCCAGTTTGTCTCACAAAATCAAGAAGTTGTAGTTCACACATGAACAGTGTGTGTGTGTGTGTGTGTGTGTGCAGTGTTGGGGAGTAGTGAACTACATGTAATTTAACTAGTAGTTTAACTACATTTTGCAGTAGCTTGCTGGTGGTTCAACTACATTCATATTTGCATAGTGATTCAAGCCATTAAATTACTTTTTTTTTTTTGTCATTTTTTGTGTGGTTAACTACTGAAACTACAAACAATTTTGGGCCATAAAACGAAAGGAATGATTTTTTATTTTTATTTTACCATTGTTTCTCTACTGTAATTGAACCCCTTTTGATCAGCCCCGCCCCGTTTTTCTTTCATCCTGACCGCTGTGAAGGCATGCCCAGGCAATGCATTCGTCAGGCAGCCACCACCACACACTTGACCTTTGTGTAGTGCATGTGCAAAAGGGCGGGCGTTGCTCAGTGCTCACACAGCGACAGTGTCCTCATGGATAAACCTCCCGAATCTCAGCCTGAGGAAGAATCACCATGGCCATGCTTATGAAAATCCATGACACTGACTAGCTCCACCGACAAAAGCTACGTTTTTACTTGTGAGCTATGCAAGCCGAGAGTAAATACACTCTACTGCAAAGATGTCAGACACAAATCTAAGAACACAGATAAAGGTGAGTGTATTAACATTGACTTTGCTAGCCAATTTAGCGAAGTTTAGATAAGTTAGCCACATTGTAATGTTACATACAGGCAAGTGATTCAATTCAGTGAACGTTAACGTTAGTCTAATTAAATTAAGTCTGTAGCGTTAGTTCGTCTGACAACAATTATGTTCTATAAAAAAACTAATGTCACTAACCAGATAATGTCAGGTTTGTTGACATAAAGCAAACATTAGCTAACTTTAGCTGACCTAGTCATATTCCCATGATGTGTTTTACAATCACCTGTGTTTTGCCGACCCAAGGTGTCTGCAACAAGTGGGCACTTTTTGCAATAAACTCAATTGCGCGGCATTTTTTGCTGGCATGTGACTTTTTAGTGTTATATTTTGTTATAATTTCGTTTCTCATGCACATTGTCAATGTGATCATTTTTTTACAAAGTAGTTTGAACTACTTTTTCTGAGTAACTTTAGTTAACCAAACTAGATTTCTCCCTAGGGTAGCTTTGCTATAGTTCAACTTCTTCCAGTGTGAAGTAATTGGTAGCATGCAACGCTATGCTTTCAAAGTAGCTTCCCCAACACTGTGTGTGTGTGTGTGTATGTGCATGCAAAACCTTGCAGATAGCCCTAATCTATACACTTCTTGCACTCTACTGCATTTTAAATCACCATTCTCAACCACTGGGTCAAATATATATATATATATTTTTTTGTGATCAATATTTTTTATTTATTTCACTCCTCCCTGTCAGTGCGAGTCTGACCGCATGTAGTTCTCAGCAAACAGCAAAATCAGTGAGAGCTTTCACTTTGAAAAGGTGTGACAAAACTAAGCAGGAAAATGTGAACTAGTGGTGCTCCTGCTTTTATTAAAGGCAAGCTTTCTCGACTTTTCTTTGCTGCTACTTGAATAACACATATTCATTTAGTATTTTGCTCCATAATGTTTAGGACAAAGACATATTTTTACTTGATTGGGCTCTGTATTCCACAATTTTAGATTCATAATCAAACAAATCATATGTGGTTAAGATTGTAGATTATCAGCTTTTATTAAAGGGTATTTTATACATTATGGTTTCACCATGTAGAAATAACAACACTATTTATGCATACATAAATATCTGGGAAGTACTCCCAAGCTAAAAAGAGATCAACAAATAAAAATATGCATCCAACATCTGTCATGGCAAATATAATCTATAAGATGTGACAAAATGTGTTCATTTTTAATGAAACAAGTGGTGTATCATACAATAAACAAGGTCTATAAAGGACAAAAAAATGTGCCAGTCTCATAGTTGCAGATGACTGACTAGGTGATAAGGTGAAATAACATAACTGGATGGTAAAATACCTATTCTGATAAACAGGAGGTGGTAAAACCATGCTGAGTCAAAACTAACATAACTGATGTCACTGATTTTCAAACAAATCAGGAGTGTTAACAAATGAAATTCCGCTTGTAGCTCTGTGAATTACTGGAGTCCAATTTATCAAAATAATAATAAAAAATATCAGTAGAATAGCACAGTGTTTGTTCTGAACTAATGTGAGGAACCAAGGAACAAGTAATAGACAAGGAACTGCTGCTACCAGGCAGGTCTATCAATTGTGAAAATCGACACAACTCTGTGTTCTCAACCCAGATCCTGGAGTACCCCTGGTTTTATCGCCAAACATCAATGCAATTTCGGGAACTATAAAAATGATCTGCATTGTCCTAATTAGACACTTTCGATGTGTAAGAGGACTTACTCTCAGTGACATATTATGCCGCCCTTTCATGTTACATAAAAAGGACATTCCGTATGTAACGACTTAATCAGTCCGAACCAGAGACTGTAAAAAATATGGACAAAGCTACTGTGACGTCACCCATTGACTCTCCGTGGGTCTCTAAAACACGTTTTGAAGCTCAATGGCGGGCGCGGCCATGTTGTCCATTTGGAGCCAAAACCATGCGGTCTTGTGATTTTTACAATGTGATTGACAGTCCGGTGCGGAAAAGCCCATCAACCTGAACGAACGAAAGCAGAACGAACCTGAGGCTAGCTGACTGTCTGCCGTTATGTTTTAGAATTGTTATCAGATGTTTACGGAGTTTAATTTCCATCCGTGACTGTACTATGTCATGTAATCATGTTATATGTATGACATTAAAAATACAATTATGTTCAGTTATCTTCAATTTATGTTTCTCAGCAAAACGAATATGCTTAGCTAGCATATCAGCTTGCCAGTGAGCTAGGTAGGCTATCCGTGGTTAGCGCACGCATTAGCAATATGAACCACAGGGGAAGAACATCGGCTACACTGATGGTCAATCAATCAGAGATGTGTAGGCTACTGGTGATTTGACTAGGCTAATTTCCGTATAACTGTCTGGTAGACCTGCTGTTAACCGAGCAAATTATCGTCGTAGGTTTTCGCCACAGTCAGTTAATGAGCCAGTAACTGCTACTAGCTACTCCATTGTCGTTTGTCGTGTTCACTTGCTGGGTGACGCTAGCTGACCGATCGTTCGCAAATCACTTTCTACCGAATAAAAATTAACACTGTCAGCGGTGATTAACAAATCTACCAAGTATTTTAATAACTGATCTGCAGGCGTGTAAATATGACAACGCACTTTGTACAGCAAGTTTTCCACCTGGTGCATGAAGACAAAAATAATGTAGCCTACATTGAATTTCTAATTATTATTAGTCTATTATTTTTTTCTTGTAAATCATCAAAGCCAATGGAGAAAAGCCAATATACGCAAGGAGCCCCCAGGACCGATTCTGAGAACCACTGTCTTAAATGCCTAGCTTGTCGGTCTCTTAAATGCTAAAAACATGTTCCTTTCTAAATGCCAAGATGGTTAATTTCATTAAATTCTGTGTGTGTGTGATTTCATCGTGTGTTGTATGTTATTCAGCAAATGAACCTTGAGACTCTTAATTCGCTTTGTGAAACTGAAAAAGTGTTTATCCAAAAATCGGGATTATAGTAGCTTTGTCACATGCGTGAAGCATGGCCCAGGTAGACATTTACGGAATGTACACGACTGACAAGCCGTCAAACACGTCTGACAGATTGAATGTTTGCCGGTTAAGGTTAGCTAGCTAGTCAAATGGCTTGGTAGCCGAAGTTGCGAACGTTTTAGTATGGGCTACTGGACTACCAAATATAGCAAGCTGATTACGCTTTCTGCCAACTAATTATTTGGTTAAGTAGGCTAAAGAAAATAGTAAAAATGACTCGGCTACCGAAAAACTTAAGAGGAGAATTATTTTACGGTCATCTAGTGCAGCTGTAAATAGCACACGCCATAATGAAATCACCACAAAATGGGATGCCTGCATTTTCTGACTTCGCACAGGTGGACCGTGGCCGGAGCCGCAATGTCAAGAAGCGCCACCGCCCACCCCAGTGACCATAGACTGTAGCCCCTACTGTAGCTCAGTCCTCATCAGTAATCCGGAAGTGACGCAAGCTGTACCTCATTGGTCCAGAACAAATATTGGCACTGTGCCCAAATTTTCAATAAATCATGAAATCGACCGATTGGACAGTCATAAGATGAATAAAATACACCTATTATGACTATTTGTTCTTGTGAGAAAAAATTATTGACTTTGTATTTTGATCGCATTTGTACCGTAGACTTACATGGAAACCGGATATGAAAACACCTATACTGGAGCCATCCGTAGTGGCGCTAGTGAGCAACCAGGAACTACAACACCAGGAAATAAGCTTCAAAAACAAAGTCTGGTTTTGGCCGCTTGGTCCGAACAGTCCTCAGGAACACGATAATGTTCTGCAGAAAATTATTTCTATTCACAGTCTTCGGAATTGATCTCAATAGATTGACCGACAGTCGATAACAGTAAGCTCCAAATGCTGAACTATCAAACAAACCCTGAACCAACGTCTCATAATGTTTTGTAAAAACAGCAGAACATAAATAGAATATTAATTTAATATCAGCAATATCGTAGCCTATCTCCAACAGCCTCGCCCTAACGAAACTAACAATAACACTTTCGATTTACTCGCTAATAAAATTGGGTGACAGTCAATAGTTGTTTGAGTGCCCTGTTTGGATCATCAGTCCGTGAAAAAGATTCTGATTGAATCTTCACTCTTCGCTTTATTCTTTTGCGAAGAAACGTTGCGGGTGAACTGATTCCAGAACACATTTTTCCGGTAAGCGAAGCAAAACGGTTCATAGCATTGGGCCTTGGCTAATGTCGAGATATTACGATGGCGCATCACTATAGCCCAGGAACGTGTGCGCTGGATAAATGAAAAAAACGGCGCCCTCGGTTTCATTCACGTCTTATCTTACATACGAATACAGTATTTTCGCATACAAATGCTTTGTTTGTTAAATACTGTAGTTTATTTGTGCTTTATGAAAGATTTGCTATACAATCAACACAGGAAAATGTAGGCTATATTCTGCTTCCTGGGTATATATGTATTAACGATTAGCAATCTGGTTCTTCTTGTTTATCATTGTTGTTCATTTGTATTAGTGCTTTAGTATGGAAGTCCATACAGTCCATGCAATATATATATATATATATATATATATACATATGTGGTCTGGCCTCATTCCTTAAAGCTGCATATTCTTTCTCTGTCTTCTGTAGTTGCTGAGCTCAAGTATTTATTCTAAATGCACATTGAGACACCTGGAACAATTTGAGCACATTTTCCAATTGACCTGCTTATTCATGTTTGTTGAAGCTTGATCTTGTTTTGGGTTTTGGATGTAGCGGGTTGCAAGTGGTGATGCTGGTGCATTTGCTGGCTAATTAGTAATGCCGTTTCAAAGTTCGAAGTAAACAGACCATTTTGTATGAAAATCTAAATTCAACAATGCCAAATGCTGATAAGAAAAAAACATGAAAAAAATATTAAAATAAACGGTTTAAAAACTATTCCTCCACCTGTATTCCTACACAGGCAAGACGCCACTGTTCAGTTGACAGTAATCAATCAATCAATCAATTTTTATTTGTATAGCGCTTTTAACAAAGGAGCTTTGTCACAAAGCAGCTTTACAGAGAACCGGCCCCCAAAGAGTAAGCCTAGGGCAACAGTGGCAAGGAAAAACTCCCTGACTGATAGCAGGAAGAAACCTTGAGCAGAAGCGGCCTCAGAGGGGGAACCTATCTGCCGCGGGCAGGTACTGGATTGTTATGGAAATGGCTTACATGAAAACATATAAATTATAATTCATAAACAGCCAATCCAGTATTAATTAAGTCCAAGCAAAGATGACTCCGGTAACGTAGAGAGATGGGCAGGAACACCAATGGGTAGCAGGGTCAGACGGGGACAGGCTTGGTGCTACAGCTGAATCAACAGGAGGCGGGGGTGCCCCGCTGGTCTAGCTGAAGTAGCTGAGTAACTATCCCCCTTTCCGTTGGGAAATTTGCATGGGCACCAAACCATTGACACAATAACAAAAACAAAGATAACGGCTCCCTCAACACCTCCCTTTTCTCCCTTTGGGCTGTTTTGTGCAGGCTCATTTTCTGTGCAGTAGATTATTTTGTCCTCGCCCTACTTTCTGTTTACTTTATATCGCAGTTCTTGTTGTTCTGGATCTTCTCTCTCCAGCCATTTCTGCAGTTTCCTCTGTACAGCCCTGGTTCAAACCCAGTGAACATTCTGTAGATGTTCAGCATGAAAACCTGACTAGACTCGCGTGAAAATTGAGTTTTATAGCCAGGCTATATGTCATGGTTCTGTGTTTCTGTCTCTGTTTTTCCTTGTTGGGCCGCCAGATGGCGGCACTTCTGTTTTGTGTCCTGCTCATTCCCCTGTTAATTGTATTATTGCTTTCAATTATTTTATCATTGTTTCTGATTGTGTCTCGTTGTTCCCACCCTGTCCTGGTTTGATTGTTAATTGTGCCCTCCTGTGTCCTCCTGTGTTGGTTTTCAGTCTATTTAAGTCCTTTGTCTCCCTGACTCGGGTGCTGGTTCCTTGTGTTTCTGACTTTTTTTCTGTGTTCGTTTCTGAATGTATGTATTCTGCCTGCTTCGGTCCTGCTTGTGCGTTGTGTGTTTTTGTGTGTGTTTCTGACTTTGTTTCTGCCTGTGTTACTGTTTGTGTTTCTGCCTGCATTCCTGCTTGTGTGTATTCTGTCCTGCCTCTGTTCCACCCTGCCTGTGTTCTGTTTCTTTTTTTTTTCAGTTCTTAAGAATCTTTTTGTGTTTATGGTTTTGCCCCTCGTAGCCTTTTGTTTGTTCCCTGTTTGTTAGTTAGTAAAGTCTTTAGTTGTATTTCCATTTGAGTTTCATGTTTTTTCCCACTCTGTGCCTGGGTCCTAACCCCCATACCATGACACTATATATGGGTAAAACTTGGGCTATATTGGGGTTAGCCTAGTCTAAATCAAAACGTCTCTCACCCTAGATTTTACACCCTCTAGACATTTAGATTCGGCTTTTCATATCACTGGGAAAACAGGCCTCTATGGGGTGCCATTTGTACCTTGTTGCACATTCTGTAGTTTAGCTGAAATGTTGCACATTTTACATCACTAAGTGTTAAAAAAAAATTGTCTGCAATTTTCAAATGTAACTTTTTAAAAAACATTTTGTGAAAATTTGTCTAAAACATTGTAATCGCTTTTTCAAGAGTAATGTTCTGCATTTAAGCAAGATTGAAAAATTATATTTTTAACGTAAATATAAATGTAAATGCTAAAGGCATACTATGCAGGATTTCTTAGCCAGTATTTACAATCAAAGAAGTCTCCTTGTCCAACGTCAACCCTACCCACTCACTCTGAGTAATTAACCCCTCCTAATGTAGCTAGCTAGATAGCAAGAGGAAGGTTAGTACCATGAAATGAGCTACTGTGAGCGACAGTAAGAAGGCCGATTTAATTATAGCTAAATTAATTCCATTATGTTGAACGTATTGGGATTGTTTTCATTGGAACTTTAAATTTGAAAATTTCATACCCTCGAGAATGTCGTTATTACTGCCAGCTTCACTCTGCTGGTAACATTACGTACAGGTCCAACAGAAAACAAGGTAACTCCACATTGCTTTTAATCCCCTTGGCAAACTTCAGCTGACGCCATCGAGGACAAGCAGTTCCAAGGTTAAATCTTGTTCTTGAACTAGTCTGCTTGTGTTTTTGCTTTGCTGTACCTGGACTTCTTCACTAGCTAGCTCTGCTGCCTCACCCCACACTGTGATCCTCTCACAGAGATCTAGCCCTACATAAAGAAAATTCAGTTCATGCATGGACCCTTGGATTTGAGAGACTCTTTAAACATTGAGAAAAACACAGTTAGGTTCTTTGTATCACCTGTATTATATATTGTTCATTAAGCAAACTAATCTCAATCATGGTTGTTACGCTTTCTTTGCACAATAGTCGGATCATGTCATGGACCACCTTGAGAATGAGACTAAGGTAAGTGACAGTTTCTCTAGAAACCTTCTGGCTTTGGACCCTTTCTCTGACAACGTAAATGTTTCAATCTTTATTTTTAGGGGTCTTGTTTATGAAATGTTGGTATGCACATATTTGATCATAGCTTGATCATAACACAATGCTGTGAATCCAATAATATAAAGCCACCTCTAGACATATATGCTAACATTCATATTGACAATGGAATCAATGTATTAAAATACTGTGCGAAAACAACTCAAGACTTGCAAAATGTGAGTTCACTGCCTGTGATGTTTTTTAATTGAAGGAAACTGAAGACTCAGAGGAGAGTGTGTCTACAGATGAGATGGTCAGCAAAGGTGAGGCCCCTATGAAAGGACCCCTGGCTAACTGTGTGTTTTGAAATTTGTGTGTTTTTGACTCATACTTGTTTATGAGACCACTTAGGAAAACCAAGTTGCTTCTGGAAGAGGTGTTTTTGGGCCAGTAGGGGGCAGTCTTCCCTCTGGACCAAACATAAATCCAGTGTCCCAGCACAGTGTGGAAGAAGGGGTCCTGGTCCTGGCCAAATTCCCCCAAGAAACTCCTCATCTCTGACTACCTATTCATCCCCTACACCTCGTTGGCAGTACAACACCTTACGTTTTCAAGCCACTTAAATTACCCAGGTTGCTACAGTAGAAGAGAACAGAGTTCTCAGATGACCTACCTGGTGAGGGTCAGGGTCTAGTACTGTAGCAGTAGTGCTTTCTGGGCCCGTGATAAACTTAATGGAAGAATCTATTTTCAGTGACACCTTATGTCTCATACACAATTCATCCGTTAATTTGACGTGTACGAATTCTCGATGCAATCCTGAAACTGTGCGTACAGGGCAGTGTATCTTGATGGAACATGGATGTGATGATAGTTTTGGTAGTGCTGCACATCTTTGCGTATTTGATAACAGAGCTATTACAACCAAAGATTGAACGATTCCGCTTGGCTATTAATTGCAAATTAAGTAAAAATGCCAGATTTTATCAGATAATACCAGATTGAGATTTTTGAGCAACAACCAATATGTTGAGTGAGCAAGCTAGGGCTAGCTTATTAAAGTAGCTCTAGCTTTGTTAGCTAGCTCCTAAGCTATTGATAGTAACTCAACTTTTTGTTGGAATGATGCTGCTTTCAAGTTGGTTATTATCGATAATGCACACAAAAAAAAAAATGGAACGGAGACAGTATTTTCATCAAAAATAACGCAGTTAGATGTTTTTTTCAACGAATCAGCCAATCCGTTGTCAACGAAGCCATCGTCCACTAGGGGGCATTACATTTCCACTAAGGAGGTCCTCCACTGACTTGAATGATTTCCAATCACATATCACAGACCTGCCAACCTGCACGCATTTTGTGTACCAACCACGCAATTCTTGGTCAAAATATGCAGGTACGAAATGCCAGCTGAAACTACGCAAAAAAAAAAAAATTATATTACATAATAATATATTACAATCGAATAGTACAAAACAATACCGTACATTTATTCGGTATTTAAACTACATCCCTCGGATTGAACCAGATGCTACGACCTTGTGCTTGTGGTTCTGTAACCCCTCCCCGACCCACTCAACATCCACTGATACGCAGCGGTACTTTATTATCCACCGAGGCGTAACGCTGCATTGCTGAGGTAAAATGGGAAGTGGGGAGTAATAACCCACAAGAACAAAAATGTGACCGTAATGTTAACATATAAAATGTTAAAACATGTTCGGTATCTTTACAAGATGATGCATTTCAAGGGGTATATCGTAATGAGATAAATTTGGGTATATAGTTAGTCGTTGCAGTAGCTCGCATACGATTTAGACTCGTTAGGAGACGTGCGAATAACTGATGGAGTAATAGCTGCAGTAACTCTAACGCTACAGAGACTCCGTGTTCAAACTTTGAATCGCGCACACTATGTTGGAGCTAAGTGACCGTTGCAAAGGTGTTTGACTATAGACTGCTAACGTAGCAAATAATTCCTATTATTGCCGCCAGTCACCCGACCAGCCTTGCAGTTAGAAAATAACCATGACATCAGATGACGAGGATACTAACAAGGAGAGAGAGAGCAGCAGACCTACTAAAAAGAAGCGAGTCCATGCCCCCCAGTAATATAGTAATATCAGGTCAAATTAGGACCTGATTGTGTGTGCGTGCAAAGCGAAGTGGTGCGAAAGCATGTGAACTAAGCGTTACACTGACTATTGTGGTACTCAAAATATTTTCCTAAGGTTGGCAGGTCTGCATATCATATAACATATTTCAATAGTGGAGGCATTAGTGTGTTACAATTGTTAAAATATAGCCGGATGTGTTTAAATATAGAAATGAAATGTTTTAGCATGTCAAATTAACTGTTACAACTTGCCAGTAGCAGGTCATGGCTTTTTGTGGATTATGACTATAGATTATTTGTCATTGTACATACATGTAGTAATGCAGCTTTCATCCCAATGAAAGGAACTTGTCTGCATGAGCTGTTGACTGACTTGGGTCTGGAACACCACCTGAAGGACCAGCTGACTCTGAGCAAGGTGCTGGAGATTGATGGAGAGACTTTAACTGATGAAAGCATCCAGTCTCTGAAATCTCTGCCATGGTGTTTCCTGAGGAGATTGATGATGGTGAATGGAACTACTAGGAGTGTGAGGTGCACTTCAAAACAGGACATGACTTCCCAAAACCTGGACAGCATGCTGGACAATCTGCACAATCCACAACTCCACAGCAACATAGTCAACCCTCTGGACCTCATAACTGCTGTGTTTCTCTGCTCAGATGGCTTTCTTCAGCAGGAGATGGTTTTGAAAATGTCCATGTGCCAGTTCTCTGTGCCTCTGCTACTTCCTAAATGTGATACACAGCAGTGCACTTTAATGCTCTGGGCCATGAGGGATATTGTGAAAAAGTACAAGCCGCACTCTTTGACAGACCCAAGTGGGTTTGTGGAGGAGAGCATTGTTCTCTCTAAGCTCCCCATGATCTCTTTTGTGAGGCTGGGAAACAGCAGCTTGTCCAAGTCTCACATTCTGAACCAAGTTCTCAGCAACCCTCAGCAGCACCACAACATCTTTGTTCACAGAAACATGGAGTGCGGTAACACCCCAAGGAGGATTTCCAATGGGCTGGTGGAGATCAGCTGGTATCTGCCCAGTGGGAAGAGAAACATTGACATCTTCTCTGAGCCACTGGCTATAGCTAACCTCCATGGGGACCTCAGAGACTTTGAAACTCAGTACGCTTTCCTCTGTCGCACCTCTGCTGCCATATTTGTGTTTTGTGATGATTTTGGGTCTGAATACAAATTTCTGGACTCCCAGCACATTCAGGCTTATCGGTTCTTGATCATTAATTTACTGAGCGATAGCTTCAATAAGGGTAACTTCAGGAGATGTGTTTCTGAGTTACAGCTACAAACCAGTAACATCATCATAAAGGGCCCACAGATGAATGATGCACAATTAATCAAAAACCTGCGTTTGGGTATCAGTGGAATTTTGAAGGGTAATATGGTCAAAATGAGTATTGAAGGGATGTCTGCTGTTGCCCATGAGTTTGGGATCCAGGTTGATGAAGATTATATCAACTGTCAGAGGGGCAAGCAGAAGGCTGATGAAATCACAGGAAGGATTTCTGATATACCAAGCTTCAAGGAGAAAGAGCTGCCCTTGCAAGGGACTGCATGGAAACAGCTGGCCAAATTGGAGAAGGAAGAGTGCAGGATGAAAAATGCCTGCGAGAAAAACATAGAAGTTTACAGGAATGAGCTTGCAGAACAGAAGCAGCAGCTCAGAGCACAGCAGAGGGCTCACAACATCTCAGAGTCTATGTTCTGTTTCATCGAAGCAATGTCTGGTTCCACAGAGGAGCGCAAGTATTTCCTCAAGTGGCTGAGGATCAACCTGGACAACCTGTCACGCAAAAGTCTTCCACTCCTTCGGGCGGAGTACAAGGAACAGTGTCAGAATTCCTTGGAAAACAGAATTAGACAGGAAGATCTCTAGTTCATCCTTGGGGACAGAGCACTTCCTGCGGGAAATGGGTCAACTGTACGAGTCGGCCTGCTCTCACCCTGAAGGTCCCAACTCTCAGATTCAGAACCTGCCACGTCTGGCTGCTGAGCTGCTGCAGGAAGGCTTTCCTTTGGAGCTGGTGGATGGAGATGCATCCAACATTCCTGTGCATTGGGTGACTCAGGTTCTGAAGGAACTTCATCAACTAACACTGCATGAATGTAAGATCCGGGTGGTCACTGTACTGGGGGTGCAGAGCACTGGGAAATCCACCCTCCTGAACACCATGTTCGGGGTCCAGTTTGCCGTCAGTAGTGGCAGGTGCACGAGAGGGGCCTTCATGCTCCTCATCAGAGTGAAAGAGGACTGTAAAGAGCAGCTTGGGTGTGATTACATCATGGTTATTCACACTGAAGGTTTGAAGTCACCAGAGTTAGCCCAGTTAGATGACAGTTATGAGCATGATAATGAACTGGCTACGCTGGTGGTGGGGCTGAGTGACATCACAGTCATCAACATCGCCATGGAGAACTGCACAGAGATGAAGGACATTTTGCAGATTGTGGTGCATGCCTTCCTGCGCATGAAAGAAGTTGGGAGAAAACCCTGCTGTCAGTTGGTGCTTCAGAATGTCTCGGATATCTCTGCCCAGGACAAGAACATGAGGGACAGGAAGCATCTCCTGGAGCAGCTGAATGAGATGACCCAAGCAGCAGCTAAGATGGAAAAGAAGTTAAACGACCAAACATTTACTGATGTCATGGAGTATGATCCAGAGAGAAACACCCGGTACATCCCTGGGCTCTGGCATGGCATCCCTCCCATGGCACCAGTGAATGCTGGCTACAGTGAGGCTGTGAATCAGTTGAAGAGGAATGTGATTGAGATGTTTAAGGCACAACAATCTGGAAAGAGCTCACCACACACATTTGATGAGTTCCTTGAATGGACCAAGAGTTTGTGGAGTGCAGTGAAGTATGAGAACTTAATAATAATAATAATAATAAATTTATTTTATATAGCGCTTTTCATGAACTCAAAGACGCTTTACAATAGGTGGTACATACATACATATATACATACATACATTGAAACAATTCAGAGAAAAAAAAAAGTGGGGGGGGAAGACAAACATCAAGGGAAAGCTAGGGAAAAGAGGTGGGTTTTAAGGCGAGATATGAAGGAGGTGAGTGAGTCAGAGATACGGATGTCAGGGGGGAGGGCATTCCAGAGTTTGGGGGAGGCAACTGAGAAGGCGCAGTCGCCAAAAGAACGGCGCTGAGAGGGGATGGTGGTGAGGAGGCCGGCAGTGGATGAACGTAACTGTCTGGGTGGCTGGTAGGGGAGCAGGAGATCAGTCGTGGTTGCAGGTGTTCAGTAGCAACAGTAAAGTAAAAAAATTAAAATAAAAAATAAAAAAACCCAGAAGAAAGCGACTGTGTCAACAGCCGTAGCATAGCCGTCTAGCGGCAGCTGGCTAGCTGATGTTAGCGAAGGTCCAACTTTCCCAGACGGGTTGGCCAGAGCAGACCAGGTAGTGCAAACACGGTTGGTAAGGCGACCGCAATGAACCTGGCTAAACCGATCACCACGACCAGCCAGCTAGTCAGCACAGCAAGGGAGCAGTAAGCGTACTCACCGTGAAGGCTAGCACAGCTAGCAGCTCGAGGACCGGGCGAGAGAGTGGAGACCGACTCGCTGGAACGGAGCCGGGTGATGAAGCAGGCAGCGTCGGATACCAACCGGTGCAGGAACCGACAGCTACAGAATCCGGGGTGGCGGAGAGGCAGACAGGATAGGCAGTCCACGGGAAGAAATCCACGGCAAGCGATCATCCGGGAGGGCGAAATAGAGGCTGCAGCAGGCGGCCGGATCCGGGGTCAGTAGCAGGAGAAAGGTAAGCCGGGGGTAGGAGAATCAGCAGGGGATCCGGAGAGGAGCAGGCGACGCACACAGGGTCGTAGATCAAGGCCGAGGGGTGAAGCAGGATAGCAGGTGGCAGTCGATTTGAATCGCTGAGCGATTGCACATATAAAAAATAAAATAAGATAAAAAACAAATGCAGAAGCGCTAGCTAGTGCTCTAGAAGATGTAAATGCGCTGTAGAGTAAGAATATAAACGGTATATTAGCAAGCGATTGCCATGAAATGCAGAGCCAGGAAACACGCAGAGCTTGGAGGGCGAGGGAGAAGAAGCAGCGGCGAGAAGCGGCAACACAGATGCGCACAACGTTCTCTCGACCGGAAGCAAGAAGCTGTAATCCAATCCCAATCCCGAATACTGAACTTCATCTTCAGTTTCCGCAACAGCCTTGTGACCGATGCTTATACTCAGCTTTGCACTGATTTCAACACCTGGGAGTGGGCCTTCAGGAAGAGCATGTACTCCTGGTTAAGCCAAGCTGAGACAAAGGTGACAAACTTTGGCACAACAGCAGCACAGATTCAGCCATCCTCCAATGTGGATGACTTGATGAGCAGCCTGAAACATGAGGCCTCTGTAGAACTGGCTAAAGGGGAAAAGCTATTTTTGGACAATCTCACTGAATTTTATGATAGACCAGAGGGACACGTTCACTTGGTAGAGAAGTACAAGGAGGAATTCATCAATGCAGCCAAAGCCATCAGCAAGGAGACAGAGAACTCTGTGACAAACAGGCTTGAGGCAGCTGTGGAGATTAGGAACGGTATGCTTAAGTTAGAGAACATCAAAAATAATCACACAACCGTAATGGAGCAGAAGGTGCTGGACTTGATTAAGAAATGCAGGAAAAGTAAAGATCTGTCAGATAAACAGCTGGAGGCCGAATTTGAGAAAATGTGGAATGAGACTCTGACAGTATTCTCTGGTCTGGAAAAACGAGACATTGTCCAAGACATCTTCCACCAGCTGCAGGTTCACTTAAGCAGAGAAGTCCCTTCAGTAACTGAAATGCTCTCCAGAGTGGGCAACTTATCTGAACATGGAACCGAGCCATTCATAGTGAAGCAAAAATCCCAGGCAATTGTGATGAAGGTATGGAATGAAGCTTTTGGAAAGAAGGAGGAGATGGCAATACAACAGATAGCTGAACACATCATCAAGTGCTGCAAGCAGTTTGTGGATGAGAAAGTGAGAACAAGATCTGATTACCATAACACATACATCACAGACCTGCTTCGCATGGTAGATGAAAACCTGGACAGGCACAGGGATCTGGAAACAAGTGCTGAGTTTCAGGCCAGTCTGAAGATCCACACCTGTGGCACGGGAGTTTCAAAAAATGCATTTGGATTTTATCCATACAAATGATCCCCATCACTGTCTGGAGCAGTTCAAGGAACAGTACTGCACTGACTTTAAGAACCTGTTCAGTAAAAGAGACCAGTATCAGAAGAAAGCAGTGGAGTTCACCAACAACTGTCTTGCACCTGCAGTGAAGGAATACATCACCAAGTCTCTGGGCCCTGACCTTGTGGACGAAGTGTTAACAGGGCAGAAAGCCATTGATTTCAGCACTCGATCCTTCTTCCAGTTCTCAATTCTCAAGCAGCTGCTTTCAGATGATGACTTTAAGAACTTTAAGAATTACATAAATAATTATGAGGACTTGTGCAGGACTGGATATTGAAGCAGGTGGTTAAGCAGTTCTCAGTGGAAGACAGCCTCAGGAAAATTGAGATTAAGCACCTGGAGCAGGTGGTTAAACGATTGAAAGAAGCCATTAAGAATGCAGAGATGAAGGCCAATGAAAGAGTGTCAGAAAGGGATGAGGAGGACCAGAACATTCAGCAGTTCATTCAGAATATCTGTAGTGACCTACAGGAGCTCATCATCCCCAAAAACCCTCTTGAAGTGGTCCTGGCCTTAAACACTGCCAAGCCAGAAGACTTTTCCCGGTGTCTGAAAGTGCTTGTGGGTGAAATGGAGCAGTCCATTGCTGCAGAGTTTCAGAGGGGTGGGGATGTGAGGGCCAGGCTGACCTCACTGCCCTTTTAGCCACAGAAGGAGCTGTTTAACAGGGTGATTGGCTGTGGGAGGCAGTGTCCCTTCTGCAAGGCCCCGTGTGAAGCTGCTGGCAAGAACCACACAGAGCACTTTGCTTCCATTCACCATCCTCAGGGGATCGGGGGTTACAGATATGAGGACTCCTGTCAATTACTGAGTGATATCTGCTCCTCCTGTGTTGCCAGTGAGGGAAGATTCAGGTCAAGGGAAACAGAGGAGAAATGGCATCCATACAAGGACTATCAGAGCATTTACCCTGACTGGCGCATCCAGCATGACACCAGCATCCAGGCCTCAGACTACTGGAAGTACGTCTTCAACAGGTTTAACGAGCAGTTTGCTATGGAGTATGAAGCTAAGCCAGCTAACATTGCCCCCCTTTGGAGACTTACCAAAAACCAGGCCATGAAAAGCCTGCAGGAATTGTTCCAGATGAAAACAGAAAGAGATTAAATTAAATTGATTATACAGCCCCTGCTTCAGTCTGGTCTGAAATTATACTCTGAGTGGAATTAATACCAAATAGTCTACTCCCATGTACAAGTAGACCCAGCCAAGTTAAACAGAATGAAAAAACTGCAGGTATATAAATAAAGTACTCATTGTTTTAAACAGGGACTGTTGAATCACTGTTAGACATTTCTGCAGTCTTTACTGAGGCTTCCCTGGTACTGTGAGAGATAATACCATCAGTCAGTAATTATATTTATAATATCATATACATACTACACAGTGCTATTACCTTTGTCATGACCTATGCAGCCTTTATCTATACACACTGTTAGCATGGCTGAGCTAATCAGGGATGGTAAATTGATGTTTTAACAGAGTTTGTATAATGTTGAGACCTACGCCATGTGGGTTATATCAAAGAGAATACTTTTGAAAAAAAAAATGCTAAATTCACTTTTTGTTTTATTATTATTTTTTCAAACCAGCAGTGGCAGGCCGTGTATTTTACACCTAGGCCTTCAGTGCTATCCTCCTGCAATTAAACCGCCTTCGAATAACCTCACCATGACACTAGGGCTATAGGCTATTGTCATTCAACGGAACAACTCCATATTCACAGTGACAGTAACCTTTATCGAGCGGAATAAAGTGATTTAACACGAGGCGGAACACCTATGAGACTTACAATACACTATTTGCAGAGACATGAATACATCATAACTGAAACCAACAAGGATGTACCACTATTACGCAGTATGACAGGATGCTGCATCACAAATAAACAGTGCATACCAAAGAAACAAGTGGTGTGCAAAACTTTCCTTTAAACTAATCATTTATCTCAAACTTTTAATTAATTTTGAGTGATTAACAAGCATGCAAAAGATCTGACTAATCAATTGGAAAGTGACACAGCTACTTTGCGTTGTGTTAGGGAGATTAAATGATGAATGCGATTTAGAAAAATCCGTTTTAATCAAGCAACGGGGGAAACTTCCCCTGATTTTCCTTGAGTATCAATACAATTAATCCACACGGTAGATAACAGACTGGTGTATCTTGTTTGTTAAGTGTGGACTACTTGGTGATTAAAACGATTTGTTAACGGATAAATTGAATTTATCCTTTTACTAACACAGTACGAGGACGCTGAGTGTTAGGCTACTTGCCATTTGATTAGTCCGATCGTTGGCACGCTTGATAATAAAGGAAAATTAATGAAAACAGGTTGAGATCAATGATTAGTTTAAAGGAAAGTTTTGCGCCCCACCAATTTTCAGCTCACCAGTCGCCAGTAAGTTGTAAGGATTTTGCCACTCAGTCCGACTGAGGGGTTTGTATTCCGGTGGGAAAGTGACGTCAGCGCATACCCTCTAACTGGCCCTCCGATCACACCACATGAAAATGCTGACGTAGACGGCTAGGCAACCTAATTGGAAGGCCAGCTAGAAGGGTCGGGCGTGTCAAAGAATACGCCCAACATGGCACACTCGAAATATGATTGGTTAAAGAATATGACAATCAACAACATCATCCCCATTTGCTTCAACAGCAGAGGGGATTCACTCGAAATTCTGAAGGCCTCAGGGTGGATTTTTCCATAGACATATATACATATATATAAAATTGGTGGGGCGCAAAACTTTACTTTAAACTAATCATTGATCTCAAACTGTTTTAATTAATTTTCAGTGATAAACAAGCATGCAAACATCTGACTAATCAATTGGAAAGGGACACACAGCTTCTTCGCATTGTGTTAGGGAGATTAAATGATAAATGCGATTTAGAAAAGTCAGTTTTAATCACTAAACAGTGAGTATCAATACAACAAATCCACAAAATAGTTATTTGTAAAACTGCCGGTCAAATTTATTTATTTATTTATTTACCAAAGGTGGGTGGACGCTGTCCACCTGCGTCCACCCCCAATTTAACCCCTGCCCTTAAGTATATTACCAGATTTTGCATTACTTCCAGTTTCATTAGCCAGGCATATTTCAGAATAAATGTGTTAGCAAAATACATTCATGTGTATGTTTTTTTTTTAAAAACTGTGGATTCTTATTATTATTCTCTTTGAATGAGTAGCTATAATGCATGTACTTACTTCCTACTCATCACTCTGTATAGTTGTACATGTGGTGTGTGTATGTGTGTGATTGCATGCCTGTGTGTGTTTATGTGTTTCTGTGTGTATTTGTGTGTATGTGTGCACATTGAATTTTGTAGCAATCAAAAATGCCTCTCCAGACTCTATGTTTGATTTGGATAACAGATCATTTTGATGAGCAAAGAGCAGAATTATTGCAGACAGTGTGGATTTCTTCTTTTAATGGGACATCTGGGGAATGGAAGGAGCTCTGTCCTAAATAAAAGGAGACAATAGAACATAAATACATTTAATAGCCTGTAAATACACAAATACCAAAAACTATATGTAATTATAATAAAATGCAGCCTCTTTAAGCATGAAGCTAATTAGAATTTATCAGGCAGATATCAAAACATGCTATTATTCTAGTTTGTTAATACTGGTTGTATTATGTAATGGAAAATCTCTGTGCAAAAAATAATAACAATAATTTGCTTTAGGTTTGCTACTGTCCATTGCCTAAAATTTGTTTAATTTTAGGTTAGCTTCATGTTACAAATCCTCTTGTGTATTAATGCCACACTAATATGCTAATGTACCCAAAAACTTAACCTGAATTGCTTCACTATCCAGCTATATAAATGGATACTATGTAAAACAATAAATAATAAAAAAATATATTTGTGTAAGTTGCTTTGGGTAACAGTGTCTGTTAAATCCTAATAATGATTGGGCATGAAACATTCAGAAACTACATTTCAAAAAGCCAGAAGTGTCCATTAAATGAGTAACTAATAGACAATTAGAAATAGGTCAGATCCATGATGCAGGATTTTTATAATGATTAACTAAATAATTAAGGTGATGCATCAAACTTTTATTCTAATTTGGCACCTTACAAGCGGAGTCAAATAAAAGATAACAATATAAATATTATCTATAATTTGTATTTAAGAAATGCTGAATTAGCACTTTGGCCAGTTCAGGGAAGTGTATGTATATATCTACTCACTGCTCTCCAAAGATGTTCCGGTTTCCATGGCACATTCAAAAATATTGGTCGACATCCTGATCATTCTTGGATGCTTTTTCAACGACTTCCTTACGTTCTCTTTTCTTCTCTTCAGACTCCGGAGGTAGCACAGCCTTCAGCTCACTCTCAATTTTCTCCAATCTCTGCTTGGTCTCCATTTATGTCTATGTCTATGTTTTGACTTCACAGTTTCTCATGATGACAAGAATTTCAGTCAATTCTTTCTTATTTTCCTCCATGTTTTTAACATGCTACTCATATGATTCCCTCGCTTTGTCAAGCTGGATTCTGCTGTTCTATTCGAAGGCGAGCATTATCTACGGCTATTTGGCCTGCAGACCTGTGGCCTGAGCTATTTTCCTGAGTTTTGGTTATTTATGGTGGTTTAACAGGGAATGCTGAGGTATTAGTTGCAGATTTGCTCTTGGTATCAGATATCACAGCTTCTGTTTCCAGACTTTTCATAAGCTGCACAATTTCTTTTATTTTGGAAGCATTTAACTTTGCGTTAGATGCACGTTTTCCCACTACTGAGCAGATTGTGAGGACTTTGGACGGAGTGTGGCACAGTGGGTAAGGAACTGCGCTTGTAACCGAAAGGTCGCAGGTTCGAATCCCGGGTAAGGACACTGCCGTTGTACCCTTGAGCAAGGTACTTAACCTGCATTGCTTCAGTATATATCCAGCTGTATAAATGGATACAATGTAAAGTGCTATGTAAAAAGTTGTGTAAGTCGCTCTGGATAAGAGCGTCTGCTAAATGCCTGTAATGTAATGGTGCATATTCCCAAAGCTTCCATTTTTGGCTTGCATTCTTTTTCCTTTTTTATTGATTCTTCAATCTTCACAAATTGTTCCTTGGTCCAATTGCTTTTAGGTTCCTTAGTTTTCTGGTCAGTTATTTCAGACCACTTGATTTGGTCTCCATCAAAAAAATCATTGAGGGTTTCCACTAAAGTCAGGATCTGGGCTGATCTGGCATAAATATTGTTTGCTGAGATTAGAGTTTTTTCCTCCTTGTTGTTCGCTGACATTTGCGTTAGCTTGCGTTGTATGCTTATCTGCTTTTTCATTCATTTCAGATGTAATTGCTGAATAACGAGTAAACAAAGTGTTTGAGAGTCCTTCCACAAAATTCAATCCCACAATTTCCCAGGCACTTGGTATTGAGTTCATTGCTGTTAAGAAGCTTTCTTGGGCCGCCTCCAGCTGCTGGTTCATGTTCTTGTAAGCCTCTTCAGCACGTTTGTTGGACTCCTCTGAACCCTTTTTCCTCAGCTCATTTTCACAGATTTTCTTTCAGACTTCTTCCAACTCATCCCCATATACCTGTTTTGCACTGGTGCAAGTTTCGAGGAGCTCCTGGATGAGTTCAATGACATCGGTGAACTTTTTCTCTGTCGACTCAGTGAGAAGCAGGCAATCATCAGCTATGTTCCTAATGTTATGCAGCTGGTCTGGGAGCATGGCCTGAACAAAGTTGTCATCATCCTGGAGGAGTATCTGCACTGCCATCTTGATGTAGGTTGGTACATTGTTGGTGTGGAGATGAATTTGGTCCACATTCTTGTGTGCATCATTGAACGCACGCCACCCAGAATTACACACTTGCATGAGGCAGGCACGGAATGAGTCTGGGTATTTGACATACTTGAATCCATCCTCTGGGCCACCTTTACGAATGGAAAAATCAGTATTGGAGGAGATGAAGATCAGCTCTGCCAGGATGGCTATGGACATTGGCGCTGGGGTCAGGTATTCCTCCCAGTTAGCGTAAGGCTGCATCAGCAGTCTGCTGCTGTAGTGAGGCCTTTGGTAACTTCAAGAATCTGGTTTGAGGTTGCCATAGTTATTTTCTTTCCTAGAGCAACAGAAAACACAATGTTTTATTGGATCAATCAATACAATGCTTGTGTATATATACAGCTTGAACCTCAACACCCACAGTCCAAACCTCAAACTGCCACATATCGTGATGCCCTGATTCATGGCGTCTCATTCACTTCTTCCCAGAATCCACAATCATCCTCTGATTTAGACTCTATTCATTACAAACACAGCTGCCCCCCTCAGACAATACAATGTTTATGGTTTTTCCCCTTGTGGCCCCTTTGGTTGTTCCTGAGTTTTTTTGTATTAAATTCTTTGTTCCCCTGACGCGGGTGCTGGTTCCTTGTGTTTGTTTCTGACTGTATGTGTCCTGTGTACGGCCCCGTCCGGCTTCCGTTCCTCAGTCCAGACCCCGTCCGGTACCCAGTCCGGACCCCGTCCCATCACACCCCCAGTCCGGACCTCGTCCTGTCCCGTCCCCAGTCCAGACCCCGTCCCGCCCCCAGTCCGGACCCCATCCCATCCTGTCCCCAGTCTGGACCCCATCCCATCCCCAGTCTGGACCCCGTCCCGGACCCTGTCCCGTCTCTGTCCAGTCCAGTCCCGAGTCTTGTTTCTGTTTCTGTCCGGTCTAGACCCGAGTCCTGTTTCTATTTCTGTCCGGTCCAGTCCCGAGTCTTGTTTCTGTTTCTGTTTCTGTTTCTGTCCGGTCCAGTCCCAAGTCCTGTTTCTGTTTCTGTCCGGTCCAGTCCCGAGTCCTGTTTCTGTTTCTGTCCGGTCCAGTCCTGAGTCCTGTTTCTGTTTCTGTCCAGTCCAGTCCCGAGTCCTGTTTCTGTCTAGTCCGTAGTTCCCTCCTTCTGTCTTCACCCCCTCCCAGGTCGGTCTTCTGGGGACGTCTGGAGCCATCCCTTGAGGGGAGGGGGGGTACTGTCATGGTTGTCTTTTTGTTTCTATTTTTACTTTTTGGGCCACCAGTTGGTGGCACTTCTCAGTTTTTGTATTTCTGTTCATTTCCTCTTTGGTTTCCCCTGTGTTAATTGTATTATTGTTTTCCATTAGTGGCTCATTATTTAATCATCGTTCCCACCTGCCTCTCGTTATCGCTTCCCTCTTGTTTGATTATGTATTGAGTTCACCTGTGTCTTGTCTATTTAAGTTCTTTGTTCCCCTCACGCGGGTGCTGTTCCTTGTGTTTGTCCCCATTGGCAGCATTGCTACCATTGCTACCGTTGCTGGTAGTGAGTTACTGTCGAAAAATAAAGTGCATTTTTAAAATGTTTCAGTGACTGTGGAAATTTTTTTTTTAAAGGGGCAGTTCACACAATTAAGTTAAAATTAAATTAAGCTTAGTTTTCACTTACCTGGAACAGTATCTGTCTATCCAGGTAGTTTCGCTCAATGTGACAAGTTTTCTAGATTTCTGTAGCTCAATCTGCTAAAACACACCTTTCAGGTTCACCTTCACGTGGCCTCAAAGCACCAAACATTTACTTTCAAAAAATTAAACAGCGACAGCAACGTCTGTTTCCAAATATAATGCTATGGCTACTAGCAAATATCCACAGAGCTTAATATATGAATTGTTTCATCAAATACTCTTATACTGAAGTACACCATCTGTGTATATCCCCAAAGTCGTAACCAAAGCAGAATTCTAGGGCAACATTGTTTCAAAACATTGTTTCAGTGGTGTTGACACTGCACCCCAGAATACTAGTTGCTTTGGTTGTGGGGAAAAGAAAATGTTAAGGAGTGCTGTCAATCACCACCACTTGTGTCTGGTGGAGCCAATGTGTGATATGGTATTTCAAAAAAACACCACCAAAAGATGAAAGGAATGGTCTAATCCCTAATAGTATTTGTTTTCCATAAAAAAAACTGAACGGCACAAACATCACTTATCAGCCTCAGTTGGCTTTTTCAGCTGTACCATCATGTTCATAGTATGTTTGGAAAACTGATAAGATCACTTTGGTTTGGGGTTTTGAAATCAGTACACTTTAATGTGACTAGAATACAAAATTGACTCTAATTATTCGCCAATTTCTATATTTATTTAATGTTGATAGAGGCTTGATCTTAGGTTTTTGATATTCATAGTCCATGTATGTATCATGGAGGATAAAATGAATACAACTGCAGTGATAGAACAACTACAGAACCTAGTACATCTCTTAAAAAATGAACTTGTTTTCACAGGTGCCATCATGGTAGGTGTCTCTCAGGTGGAGTTTGAGAATGCCGAATGGGCAATACGTAAATGCGAGGAAGAAGTGAAAAAATGTGAAAGAGAAGTTATTAAGTATTGTGATACATTAAAAGAAAAAGAGAGGCAATGTATGCAGAAGAAGGATGAGATTGCAGAGTGTAAGAGGAACATAGAAAAGATTAAGCAGAGACTAGCGCATGATAAATGTAACACAGTCATTAACTTATTGCACAATACAGCTACTGTAGCCATTTCAGGTCTGTACACATGCAAATAAGTCCCCTACCACTTCTCAAAGGAACAGAGCAATGTGATAACCTTTGCGGGAAATATTTCCAAAAAAAAAAATAAAAAGTTTTGGAAGCTATTTTCAGATATAGTGCTTTATTTTTTGTTTGCAATAAATCAAAGCATCATTTTAAAATTATCTGTCCTTGAACAGATTCTTTGAGTGTTTTCTAGTGGGAATTGGATGCTAGGTTGGATGATAGGGTTGTGCCGATTGAGGGATCAGTGTTCATCATGAGGGATCAGTGACCTCTACTCCTAGAGATGATTTTTTGACTAGTCATAATTATGATACATCTATTATTTAATATCATATATCAATGAAAAAAGGAAAAACAGCATGTGCACAGTGTGTTATTATGGGGTGCTGGTCTGGCAAGATACAAGCAACATGAACGACACACTCAGAAGGAAAAGGAGAATTCATGACAAAAAAGACTTGTATTGTTTAATTGCTAGTTAGGATGCATACATACTAAGTTTTTAGATCTGGCATCCAGTCCATAATGTCACTGAGCAAACAAGAGCAGGTGACTGCAGGGATGCTGTCACCTGTGCCCAAAGGGGCTGGCTGCTTTGTTAACACTAGAAAGGCATTTGGACTTTAAAATTGAAATTATACAATAACAATCCATCTCCTTCCATAACCTTTCATAAATATTTGGGCTTAAAATAACCTTATTGTTAAAATCCTAAAAAATTGTCTCACTGAAGGCATACAGGCAGTTTGTGCCATTTTCTTCACAGAACACCCCCCTCTCAAAAATAGGTGACAGGTGCTGATACCCAGGTGTGAATGGGTTGCTCTCTCCTCTGGCATGCTATCCAGCAACTGCATGACCAATGCTTTGACATACGAATTGCTTGATCAAGAACTATCTAAACGAATTTTGCACATAATCACACAAAATTCTAATCTAATCATATGATTTACTTTGATAATTGACTTCAGTGTGGAGATCAATAATTTGTCGGTGTTGTAGTTATGGAAATGACAGGTTTAGAACTCTTTGGAGATAATGCCTCTGATGTACATTCATTTGTTCACTGAAGCTGCAATTTTGGCTAAAATCAACTGTGTGGAATGCAGCTGATTTTTGTGCAGTCCCTGCTCACACAAACAACCAATGCTGTGCGTTTCAGTTTTCTTTGTCAGAGTACACAACGAGGAAAGTGAAGTGTCAATGAAAAGCAAAAGGAGCTGGTCAGCTGAGAAAGCTGGCCAGCAAGGAGCGGCAAGCTGAAACGCTGTCACTCTGTTTTACTTTTTTTCTCTTTTTTATTTTCATTTGTTGTTTTTGCCTGGAACCATTGAGGGGGAAGGGTGAAGGTATTTATTTGATTTCGTATTTGTGTGGGTGCTCTCTCTCTCTCCCTCGCTCCCCCCCCCTCCCTTCCAGGGGCGTCACACCGGCATGGCAAACCTCTCCTTGTTTGCCTGGTAAAGTAGTGTTTTCTTTGACACTTTGCCTATAAGGCCAGCATCCCAGAGTCATCTCTTCACTGTTGCAGGTGAAACTGATGTTTGGTGAGTACTGTTCAATGAAGCTGCCAGCAGAAGATCTGTGAGGGGGCTGTTTCTCAAACTAGAGACTGATAACATTGTCCTTGTGTGTAGTTGTGCATCTGGGCTTTTCACTTCTCTTTCTGTCCTGGTTATTCATAGCACTCACACTGACACCGCAGCCCAGTATCTCCCCCAGCCTCCCCCAGCCCAGAGACTCCCCCAACCCAGTGCCTCCCCCAGCCCCCCCCCCCCCCCCCCAGCCCAGAGACTCCCCCAGCCTCCCCCAGCCCAGTGCCTCCCCCAGCCCAGTGCTTCCCCCAGCCCAGTGACTCCCCCAGCCTCCCCCAGCCCAGTGACTCCTCCAGCCTCCCCCAGCCTCCCCTTGCTCAGTCTTCTCTGGGATCTGCTGAGCCAGATGGACTGTTTGCTCACCATGTTAGAGCATGCGCTGGAGCAGAGAACACAGCAGTCTCATGGTGGCATGGACTGTCAGCTCTACAGAGGTCAGAGGAGCAGAGTGAAGTCTTCTGTGCCCTGTGGGGTACGTGGGGATTCTGGACACTCTACCCTACCATGGCAATGTGTGGTGTGTCCAGCAGCCAGCGGGAGAAGCCCTTCTGCTCCAGCTGCGACCGGCGCTTCAGTGACAAGGGCACCATGCGGAAGTGCGCCCAGGGGCACTGGAACCTGAGGCTGCCCGTCTGCCCGCAGTGCAGCAGGGCTTTCTCTGAGCGCGCCAGCCTGAGGCACCACCAGAAGATCCACCATCACCAAGATCCAGATAAACAGACTCTTAAATTGTGTTCACATTAAAGAGTGAGTTTGAAAGCAGTGAAAACACCTTTCTAATAACCAAAACAAAAACAAAACTAGCAAAGAAGACAAGTCTTTCCTGCATATTTTAGTGTTGAGAACATTTTTTCCCCATGTGTATGCTTTGACATCCTTGGCTCTGTACAGGAATGTATCCATTTCTAGCTTGTGTAATGCTAACTTGTGTGTAGATTTACTGCATTATCTGTTGTAATGGTGCCTATGAAATGTGCTGGGTGAAAGATATAATGTATTCTCTGTTTAAGTTAATTGTTTCTGGTTTCTTGTAAATAGTGGAAATCTTCTCAGAATAAACTGGAGCCATTGAGAGGAGACGATGTTCCCTTTTGCCCTCGCCTCACCTGGACAGGAGTCACCTCTTTAGCTTTTGTGTGCTTCATCACCCTTTTCCTGTCCCCTGACTGAATGATTTATTCCCCAATTTTTTGTCACTTTTTAAATGGCTGACTCTACTAACTCCTGCCCCATAATGTGTTGAGTCCTGGTCTAGCACACCCTGTCTCGAACTCCACGTGGATGACTCCTGATTTAAATCCTGGTTGATTATACGACTAAAAAGTTCAAGCTGTCATCTTTATGCCCCTTTCATTGATAAAGATGGAGAGGTTTTTTTTTTTTCCAGTGCAGGTAATTACATTTGGCACTAGTGGCACTAAACAGTGCATTTTCAGCTACCTGTGACAAAGGTAAAGCCAGCAGCAGTGATGTGATGCTAAATTGATTTATTGCCATCTAGTGGTAGAATGGAGATACTGCCATAGTCTTCAGGCAGCTCAGTTGTTTAGGCAGTGAAGAAAATAAGGAACTGTTCATTCAGTTCAGATGAAATTAAACATTTATTTTGAATGTGATTATGCCATTTGTGCAAGTAATAAATGCTCAAACGTGGTGAAATACATCAATTATACTAAGTGCAAAGAAGCAAAACAAATTTTGAATCCAGTTTTCTAAAAAAAGAAAAATAAACAGTCATCATAAAAGCTATAAGGGTGGCACAATGGTGTAGTCCTGGGTTCAAATCCCTGGGCCTTTCTGTGTGGAGTTTGCATGTCCTCCCACAGTCCAAAGACATGTCGGCAGGCTAACTGGAGACTCTAAATTGCCCATAGGGATGAGTGGATGGTGTGTGTGGTGACCTGTCCAGGGTGTATTCCTGCCTCTCGCCCAATGCATGCTGGGATAGGCTCCAGCAGCCCCCATGTCTCTGACCAGGATAAGCAGGTATAGATAATGGATGGATGGATGGCATCTTTGTGCCTCAAAGGTCAAATTTCTTTTTTTCCAGGAAGAGTGAATTTCTATATTAAGGCTTATGAAGTGATAACAACAATCCTTTTAACATTGTAACAATAAATCATGCATTTAAACTATTTGAAGAACATGAATGGATGAAACCTATGCTATTGTGTAAACAGATTATCGAGGCACTTAATAATGTATGACTTCAAACAGCCAAGCTAGCAGTGATGAAGAGCTGATAATATTACCAATAATACATGAAGGTTATGTGTTTTATTAATAGAAAAGACTTATTATAGGAAGCATAGAAAAAAAAACATAAAATGTAGTTTGTATTTTCGTTAAAAGTATTCTTTTTGATATCGAGGTCACAAAATTAAACAAACTTAAAATATCTAGCCTAGATACCGTCCCTGATTATGCATCCAAGCAATGGAATAATGAATAAATCTCAGCCATGCTAACTCAGACAGTGTGTATAGATGCATAGGTTATGATAGAGGTAACATCACCTTTTAGCATGTATGTGGTTTTATATGTATAATGACTGGATGAGGGTATTACCTGTATATGAGTATCAGAGACGGTGAAGGCTGCAAAAATGCAGTAATGTATGCATCAGTGATTATCTCTCTTTCTTAACATCAGTGATGATTTAATTTAATGCTCCCTTTTTGAAATGTGTTTTATGTTTATTGTATTTTTATTTTTAACCTATGTCCCTTTTTTTCATAGAATTCTACTTGGTTGGGGCACTTTTTGTGATTAGCCATGATATGTCTGAGTAGGCTATTAATTAATGCCACTCAGAAAACAAATTTTCGACCAGACTGCAACAGGGGCCATATAATCCATTTAATTTAGTCTCCTTCTGTTTTAATCTGGAAGGATTCCTTGTACCTGTGAGGAAACTATTTCATATGAATTCCAATCAGAAGATCATCATACTGAAACATCCATTCAATCTCCTGTTTTCATCTGGAAGGATTCCTTCAAGCTTTCCCTGGCTTGGTCTTTGGTTATTCGTTTCCAATGGAAGGGAATGTCAGCTGGCTTAGCTTTATATTCTTTGGCAAACGTCTCATTAAACTTGTTGAAGATGTACTTCCAGTAGTCTGAGGCCTGGATGCTGGTGTCAGGCTGGATGCGCCAGTCAGGATAAATGCTCTGATAGTCCTTGTATGGATGCCATTTCCCCTTAGTTTCATACGACCGGAACATTCCCTCACTGGCAACACAGGAGGAGCAGACCTCAATCAATAATTTACAGGAGTCCTCATATCTGCATCTCCCGATCCCCTGAGGACGGTGAATGGAAGCAAAGTGCTCTTTGTGGTTCTTGCCGCCTGCTTCACATGGGGTCTTGCAGAAGGGACACTGCCTCCCACAGCCACACACCCTGTTAAACAGCTCCTTCTGTGGCTGAAAGGGCAGTGAGGTCAGCCTGGCCCTCACATCCCTACCTTCCTGAAACTCTGCAGTAAAGGACTGCTCCATTTCATCCACAAGCACCTTCAGACACTGGGAAAAGTCTTCTGGCTTGGCAGTGTTTAAGGCCAGGACCACTTCAAGGGGGTCTTTGGGGATGATGAGCTCCTGTAGGTCACTACAGATATCCTGAATGAACTGCTGAATGTTCTGGTCCTCCTCACCCCTTCCTGTCACTCTTTCATTGACTTTCCTCTCTGCATTCTTAATGGCTTCCTTCAATCGTTTAACCATCACCTTCATGTGCTTAATCTCAATGTTCCTCAGGCCATCTCCCTCAGAGAACTGCTTCACCATCTGCTCAAATATCCAGTCCTGCACAAAGCTCTCGTAGTTCCTTACATAATTCAAAAAGTCCTTAAAGTTATCACCTGAAAGCAGCTGCTTGAGGATTGAGAACTGGAAGAAGGATCGAGTGCTGAAATCAATGGCTTTCTTCCCTGTTAACACTTCATCCACAAGGTCAGGACCCAGAGACATGGTGATGTATTCCTTCACTGCAGGTGCAAGACAGTTGTAGGTGAACTCATTGGCTTTCCTCTGACACTGGTCTCTTTCATTGAACAGGTCCTTAAAGTCAGTGCAGTACTGTTGCTTGGACTGCTCCAGACAGTGACGGGGATCATTTGCATTAATAAAATCCAAATGCATTGTTTGAAACTCCCGTGCTGCATGTCCACAGATATGGATCTTCAATTTGACCTGAAAGTCAGCACTTGTATCCAGATCCCTGTGTCTGTCCAGGATTTCATCTATTATATGAAACAAGCCAATCATGTATGTGTTATGGTAATCAGACCTTGTTCTCACTTTTTCAGCAACAAACTTCCTGCTGCACTCAATGATGTGATCAGCCATCTTTTGTGTTTTTATCTTCTGCTCTTTTCCAAAAATTGTGTTCCATATCGTTTTAAGCATTCCTTTACTCTTCATCACTTTGAATGGCTCCATTCCACATTCAGACAAGTCGCCAATGTTCGACAGCATTTCACGTACTGAGCTGCCCTTCATCTCCAAGTTAACCCTCAGCTGGTGCTGGATATCGTGGACAATATCTCGTTTTTCCAGGCCACAGAACTGCAGTTCTTTCACAGTCTTATTCCACATCTTCTCAAATTCAGTCTCCAGCTCTTGATCTGACAGATCTTTTCCTGCAGTTCTCAATCAGGTCCAGCACCTTCTGCTCCATTGCAGCTGTATGATTTTTCTTGATTTTCTCTAACCTGAACATACCCTTTCTAATCTCCACCGTGGCATCTAGCTTGTTTATAACAGAGTGCTCTGTCTCCATCCGGATGGCTTTGGCTGAGTTCATGAATTCCTCCTTGTACTTCTCTACCCAGTGAACGTGTCCCTCTGGTCTATCATAGAATTCAGTGAGATTGTCCACAATTCGCTTCTCTCCTTTAGCCAGTTCTACAGAGGCCTCATTTTTCAGGCTGCTCATCAAGTCATCCACATTGGAGAATGGCTGAGACTGTGCTGCCACTGAACCAGAGTTTGACACCTTTGTCTCAGCTTGGCTTAACCAGGAGAACATGCTCTTCCTGAAGGCCCACTCCCATGTGTTGAACTCAGTCCAAAGCTGAGTATAAGCATCGGCCACCAGGCTGTTGCGGAAACTGAAGATGAAGTTCTCATACTTCACTGTGCTCCACATACTCTTGGTCCATTCAAGGAACTCATTGAATGTGTGTGGTGAGCTCTTTCCAGATGTGTGTTCCTTAAAATTCTCAATCACACTCCTCTGGAGCAGATTCACAGACTCAATGGAGCCAGCATTCACCGGTGCCATGGGAGGGATGTCATGCCAGAGCCCTGGGATGTACCAGGTGTTTCTCTCTGGATCATACTCCATGACATCAGTAAATTTTTTGTTGTTTCCCCTCTTTTCCATTTTAGCTGCTGCTTGGGTCATCTCATTCAGCTGCTCCAGCAGAAGCTTCCTGTCCCTCAGGTTTTTGTCATGGGCAGAGAGGTCTGGGACATTCTGGTGCACAAACTGACAGCAGGGTTTTCTCCCAACTTCCTTCATGCGCAGGATATCCTTCATCTCTGTGCAGTTCTCCATGGCGATGTTGATGACTGTGATGTCACTCAGCCCCACCACCAGAGTGGCCAGTTCATTATCATGCTCACAACTATCATCCAACTGGGCCAACTCTGCTGACTTCAATCCTTCAGTGTCAATAACCATGATGTAATCACACCCAAGCTGCTCTTTAAAATCCTTTTTTACTTTGATGAGGAGCATGAAGGCACCTCTCGTGCACCTGCCACTACTGACGGCAAACTGGACCCCGAACATGGTGTTCAGGAGGGTGGACTTCCCAGTGCTCTGCACCCCCAGTACAGTGACCACCCGGATCTTACATTTATACTGTGTTAGTTGATGGAGTTCCTTCAGAACCTGAGTAACCCACTGCAGAGGAATGTTGGATGCATCTCCATCCACCAGCTCCAGAGGAAAGCCTTCCTGCAGCAACTCGGCAGCCAGACGTGGCAGATCCTGAATCTCAGGGGTGGGGCCTTTGGGGTGTGAGCAGGCTGACTCGTACAGCTGACCCATTTCCCGCAGGAAGTGCTCTGTCCCCAAGGAGCTACTGGAGATCTTCCTGTCCAACGCTGCAATGACCTCTTTGTTTTCCTGAGAATTCTGACACTGTTCCTTGTACTCGGCCTGAAGGAGTGGAAGGCTTTTGCGTGACAGGTTGTCCAGGTTGATCCTCAGCCACTTGAGGAAATACTTGCGCTCCTCTGTGGAACCAGACATTGCAGAGATGAAATGGGCCATAGACTCTGAGATTTTGTGAGCCCTCTGCTGTGCTCTGAGCTTCTGCTTCTGTTCTGCAAGCTCGTTCCTGTAAACTTCAATTTTTCTCTCCCCAGCATTTTTCATCCTGCACTCTTCCTTCTCCAATCTGGCCAGCTGTTTCCATGCAGTCCCTTGCAAGGGCAGCTCTTTCTCCTTGAAGCTTGGTATATCAGATATCCTTTCTGTGATTTCATCAGCGTTCTGCTTGCCTCTCTGACAGTAAATGTAATCTTCATCAACATGGATTCCAAGCTCATGGGCAACAGCAGACATCCGTTCAACGCTCATTTTGATCATGTTTCCCTTTAAAATGCCACTGATAGCCAAACGCAGGGTTTTGATGAATTCTGCATCATTCATCTGTGGACCCCTTATGATGATGTTGCTGGTTTGTAGCTGTAACTCAGAAACACATCTGCTGAAATCATCTTCATTGAAGCTCTTGCTCTGTGAATTGATGATCCAGAACCAATGAGCCTTCTGGTGCTGGGACTCCAAAAATTTGTATTCAGACCCAAAATCATCACAAAACACAAATACGGCAGCAGAGTTGTGACAAAGGAAAGCGTACTGAGTTTCAAAGTCCCTGAGGTCCCCACGGAGGTTAGCTATAGCCAGTGGCTCAGAGAAGATATCAATGTTTCTCTTCCCACAGGGCAGATACCAGCTGATCTCCACCAGCCCATTGGAAATCCTCTTTGGGTTGTCACCGCACTCCATGTTTCTGTGAACAAAGGTGTCATGGTACTGCTGAGGGTTGCTGAGAACTTGGTTCAGGATCTGAGACTTGGACAAGCTGCTGTTTCTCAGCCTCACAAAAGAGACCATGGGGAGCTCAGAAAGAACAATGTTCTCCTCCACAAACCCTCTTTGGTCCTCCAAAGAGTGTGGCTTGTACTTTTTCACAATATCCCTCATGGCCCAGAGCATTAAAGTTCACTGCTGTGTATCACACTTAGGAAGGAGCAGAGGCACAGAGAACTAGCACATGGACATTTTCAAAACCATCTCCTGCTGGAGAAAGCCATCCAAGCAGAGAAACACAGCAGTTATGAGGTCCAGGGGGTTGACTCTGTTGCTGTGGCCCTGTGGATTGCGCAGGGTGTTCAGTAAGCTGTCCAGGTTTTGGGAAGTCATGTCCTGTTTTGAGGCACACCTCACACTCCTAGCAGTCACATTCACCATCAGTAACTTCCTCAGGAAACACCACGGCAGAGATTTCAGAGACTGGATGCTTTCATCACTTAAAGTCTCTCCATCAATCTCCAGCACCTTGCTCAGAGTCAGCTTGTTCTTCAGGTGGTGTTCCAGTCCCAAGTCACTCAACAGCACATCCAGACTAGTTCCTATCATTGTGGAAAGAATTGCATTACGACATTTCTGTACAGTGACACACAATCCTTTTAAAATGACTAATAATAGATGTGAATGTAATACTTACAAAAAGGACCTGAACAATTCAGCGTATTTTTATGAGGTTTAAAATGACAAGTATAAATATTAAATATGCATCCTCAAATGAATACATTTTGTCACTGACTTGTTTGTATGCATGTTGAGTTGGTCTTGCTGCAGATGCCGTTTGGAAGGACTGCAGTGATGTTGAAAGTATATTCCATCCCGGGTCTCAGTTCAGTAAGGACAGCTGTGGTGGTGTTGGGTGCACATATCTGTAATGTGGGCTCATCTCCCTCACAGCTGTAGGTGATGTGGATGTCATGAGAAACTCCCTCCATGCTGACCGGTCTTTCCCAGCACAGCCTCACTGACCTGCTCATCACATCAGTGGCTTCCACCCTCCCAGGGGCAGATGGCTCTATTTGAGAGAACAGAGAGGGAGGTTTCAGTCAGAGCTGTAATTTCTCTTAGCCAGCAAATTCTTATTATATTTTTCCAGAAAAAGTGCAGGATATTTATGCAATAGTTTATCAATTTACTTGTAACTCTACAGTATAAAAAATCAGAAGACAACACATATATTCACATGCACACCTAAAAACTACTACAGATCCTGGCAGATTCAATCCTAGATATCTTTGTACTTCAGAATTTGGAGACTTTATAGTCCACAAGAGGAAGTTTGCTTTGCACAAGTCAGTGTTTAAAACATCAGATATTAATTCTATATCACAATGACTGATGTGAGGGCCGCAGGCTAACAGTCATTAAGCTCGTTCAGGCTTGACTTTTCTGTAATGAGCCGTATTTGAGACCTATTCCACAATGAAGGCACAGAAAGTTCATAAAGGGATCAGTTGGATTTTAGCAAATAGTAAGAGACTAAGAGATCACAGAATATACTCTGTCATTAAATTAATTGCGAGCTTAAAAAGTAATAGTCCCTGACCCTCACCAGTTAGATCACCTCAGAATTTAATGTTTTTTTTTTTTCTGTGGCAACCTGGGGAATTAAATAGGATGGAAAATGTAAGTTGTTGTACAGCCAATCAGATATAGGGGATGATTACAGTGGTATCCAAAAGTTTGGGCACTACTCACTTGTGTGTATGCATGCTGAGCTGGTCTTGCTGCAGATGCCGTTTGGAAGGAGTGCAGTGAGGTTGAAAGTATATTTCATCCCAGGTCTCAGATCAGTAAGGACAGCTGTGGTGGTGTTGGGTGCACATATCTGTGATCTGGGCTCTTCTCCCTCACAGCCGTAGGCGATGTGGATCTCATGAGAAACTCCCTCCATGCTGACCGGTCTTTCCCAGCACAGAGTCACTGACCTGCTCATCACATCAGTGGCTTCCACCCTCCCAGGGGCAGATGGCTCTATTTGAGAGGACAGAGAGGAAAGGATCTCTTAGCCTTTAAACAGGATATGTAAAGCTTTTATTAATTTATGTGTATCTGTACAAGATAAAAAAATCACATGACAACAAATACATATTGCTGGGTTATGACTGAAAATTTTCCTTACATGAAGCATTATACCTGCATTTTGTCAGGGTTCTGTGTCTTCCCCCTTGTTGTTCTCTGTTGGGCCGCCAGATGGCGGCACCCCTACTTTGTGTTCTGTTAATTGTTTCATTGTTTCCAATTACCCCATTATTAGTTACCAATTGTCTCGTGTTCCCTTCCCTCTCTGTGGCCTGATTGTTCATTGTGCCCTCCTGTGTCTCGTCTGCGTCGCTTCTATTTAAGTCTCCCTCTCCCTGCGGTTCTGTTCCTGCCTGTGTGCCTGTTCGCGGTTTTGATACCTGTTTTTGGTTCTGTTACCTGTGTGCATGTTTGTGGTTTTGTTACCTGTTCCTTGCCTGCCTGTTGCCTGTTCCCTGCCTGCTCTGTTCCCTACGTTTTTTTGGGATTTTTATATTTTTGTTTTCCTGCGTTTTTGAGGTTTTCTTTGTGTTTTTCATAACCGCCCTGCGAGGCTCTCTGTTCCCTTTGTTCCCCTGTTGCTTATTAAAGTCTTGTTTTCCCCATTTTGGATTTTTGCATTTTTGCCCTCTGCATTTGGGTCCATTCCCGCGCCCCGCCTGATACATTTGCATAAAATGTCTAATTGACCTTACGGTAACTGGAAAAAATATATTTCACTAAGTGCAGAATATTTACCTTTACAAGCCAATATAACTAACTATATGCTTTTTCACCCCATACAATGTATCGGCAAGAGCAGTATAAATTAAGTGCATTAGGGGGTCCAAGGATATGTCAATTGGAGGAGGCCCACATGGTTAGTGTTGGTATGGATTCCTTGATCCTAGCCTGTGATTGGCCACAAATGGAATTTTTGAATATGGTGATTGAATGAATCTAATTGGCTGGAACAACAGTTCTTTGTCTCTGAGAAACTATAAAAACTCATGTGTTGCACTTTATATCTTGGAAGATTGTACTTGTACTTCTTCCAGACCGGTCATTTTATAAAAACATCAAATAGAGCTCCTGTTTCTTTATTTCAAACACCATCATTTTTGTTACAAAATTCCTACCAGACACTGGCACACTGAAAAGCACAGCTGATCCAGGCAGACTGCATCTTCCCTAACTCTGAGTGACACTATGGCCATTAATGCACCTGTGGGGCTACCGGCCTCCGATAGCACAGGCATGGTCAGGATTTGCTCCCAGGCCAATACAGTAGAAACATGCTTTACCAGTTTATTTTACACACTAAAAACATTTCCATTCCATATTTTATCATGTCAGGCTGCTTTTAATAAAGGGTAACAGACAATATACTCTTTCATTAATCTCAAAACTGAAATTATTTGTAAATGGTTTGAAAACCTGTTTCTTTGTACCTGGGGCAGGTGTGTCAGGTGTGATGTGCTCAGCAGGTGTTGTGTCTGTCTGCTGGTTCTCAGACTCCAACAGACTTGTCTGTGATTCGTCCTTTTCTTTCCTCTCTTTCAAAGTTTCCTGAAAATCAGACTTTCATTTACCCCCCATTTCATCCCCCTTTTACCCACAATTTGGGAAATCTCATTTCATTGAGAAGTGAGATTACATGCTGATATTTTAAAAAAAAATGTAAGTACATGAAACACTGAAAAATACACACAAAGAACATTGAAAAGATCCCACTGCGGCCCTCCAGGACTGGAGTTTGGTCCCTGTTCTGGAGTTTGTATAAGAACTCTCACCTCCTCCTTCTCCAGCTCATCCTCGTCCTTCTCCTCATCCTCCTGATCTTCATCCTCCTCCTCCTCCTTCTCCTCTTCCTGCGCAGTACACACAGTGTCTTTGATGTCTTTACTCAAAGTCCCATCCATGGTGTCAGTATCTGCTAAACCACTCTCTGTGTCTGACTTAGCTGGGTCTGCAGAGGAGGGCTGGGACTGGGCCAGGCATGAGGATGGGTCCTCTGGTGCTGGTTCTGGGCCCAGACTGAATCTGTTGTCTGTGGCCTCCTCCTGATGCTCAGAATCTGCACCAGAGATGTTCAGAGACAGACCACAGTCACACTCCCTGCTATAAGAGGAGCAAGAAAGGGTCCACAACCCTTATCATGCACCCCCATGTAAAAATTTGATAATTGGACATCATAATAATGACTTGAAAAAGGGTAAACTCATAGCCCATATTTATATGGTTTTAAATGAGAAGTCTAAATATTAAGTTTGCATTTAGTCCATACAATGTATCTTCAAGAGGAGGTAGACCCCAGCAGCAGTATAAATTAAGAGCATTAGGGGGTCCAAAGATATGTCAATTGGAGGAGGCCCACATGGTTAGTGTTGGTATGGACTCCCTGATCCTAGCCCGTGATTGGCCACAAATGGAATTTTTGAATATGGTGATTGAACGAATCTAATAGGCTGGAACAACAGTTCTTTGTCTCTGAAAACGATATAAACTCATGTGTTGGACTTTATATCTTGGAAGACTGTACTTCTTCCCGACCGGTCGTTTTTATTAAAACATCAAATAGAGCTCCTGTTTGTCATCTTTATTTTCAACACCATCACTTTTGTTACAAAATTCCTACCAAACACTGGCACACTGAAAAGCACTACTGATCCAGGCAGACTGCATCTTCCCTAACTCTGAGTGGCACTATGGCCATTAATGCACCTGTGGGGCTACCGGCCTCCGATAGCACAGGCATGGTCAGGATTTGCTCCAAGGCCAATACAGTAGAAACATGCTTTAACAGTTTATTTTACACACTAAAAACATTTCCATTACATATTTTATCATGTCAGGCTGCATTTAATAAAGGGTAACAGACAATATACTCTTTCATTAATTTATTGTGGACTCAGAAGGCACTGCTGTTATAGCACTAGCCCCCCACCTTCACCAGGTAGGTTACCAAAATTCAATTCTCTTCTACTGTGGCAACCTGGGGAATTAAAGTGGTTGGAAAATGTAAGGTATTCTACAGTCAATCAGATACAGGGGATGATTAGTGGTCAGATGTAGCAAGTTAGTTTATTTGTGGGGATTTGGCCAGGACCAGGACCCCTTCTCCTACACTGTGCTGGGACACTGGGTTTCTGTTTAGACCAGAGGGAAGAGTGCCCCCTACTGGCCCAACAACACCTCTTCCAGCAGCAACTTGGTTTTCCCGGGTGACTCCAATACAAGTGTGAACCAAAAACAACAGATTTCAAAACACACAGCTATTAAAACACACAGGTATTAAAACACACAGTTAGCCAGGTGTCTCTTCATGGGGTCCTCACCTTTACTGACGGTCTTATCTTTAGACACACTCACACTCTCCTTTGAGTCTTCAGGTTCCTTCAATGAAAAAACACCACAGGCAGTATATTTATATTTTGCAAGTCTTGTTACTTAATAGCTTATATATTCCGGAGCTGGCTTTTTATTATTGGACTTTCACAGCACTGCTGTGAATTTCAGGACATGCACAATTTATGATCAAATATGTGCATACCAGCAGTTGTCAAACAAGGCCCCAAATAATAAATGATTAAAACTTTTACTTCGTCAGAATGATTATCAACAGTGAGAACCTTCCTTGGAAAACTTACCTTAGCCTCATCTTCAAGGTACTCCACGGCATCTTCAAATACCTGCAACAGAGCCACACCAAAACCCCTGTGTAAGAGCTGCAGTAGAGTTTAATAAGGCTAGTTTGAATGTCTTTGGCAAGTGCGGCAGAGGTGAGTAATTCAGCCGAGACCTGTCAGTCATCCAAGCTGACCAATCACATGCTTCTGAGACAGACGTCTGGGTGTGTCTGAATGTGAGTCAAGTATTGGAGGGCTGCAATGTTTGGTTTTTGGTGTATTTAAGCACTTATTTGCCTAATTTAAGTAAAACTTAAATAGCCATTTGCCTAAAAAGGTCCTTCAGGACTGGAATTAAACCTGCAGACACTGCGGCCCTCCAGGCCTGGAGGTAAACCTGCAGACACTGCAGCCCTCAAGGACTGGAGTTAAACCTGCAGCCATTGCATCCCTCCAGGACTGGAGTTTTGTCCCTGCTCTGGAGTTGGTGGAAGAACTCTCACCTCTTCCTCCTGCGCAGTAGACACAGTGTGTTTGGTGTCTTTACTCAAAGTCCCATCCATGGTGTCAGTATCCGCTAAACCACTCTTTGCATCTGACTTAGCTGGGTCTGCAGAGGAGGGCTGGGACTGGGCCAGGCATGAGGATGGGTCCTCTGGTGCTGGTTCTGGGCCCAGACTGGATCTGGTGTCTGTGGTCTCCTTCTGATACTTACAATCTGCACCAGAGATGTTCAGAGACAGACCACAGTCACACTTCCTGGTATAAGAGGAGCAAGGAAGGGTCCTCAACCTTTATCATCCACCCAAAGTCAAATTTAGATTAAAAGTGAGATTATTTGTATATGGTTTGAAAACCGGTTTCTTTGTACCTGGAGCAGGTGTGCCAGGTGTGCTGTGCTCAGCAGGTGCTGTGTCTCTCTGCTGGTTTTCAGATTCCAACAGACTTGTTTGTGATTCGTCCTTTTCTTTCTGCTATTTCAAAGTTTCCTGTAAATCAGACTTTTATTTACCCCTTTTACCCACAGTTTGGGAAATTTCATTTAATTGTGAATTGACACTGCATTCCTATATTGCACACAAACATCGTTTCAGCACGAATAGTTCTACTAGAAAACAATTTAATCTGAAATAAGCATTAAGGAATGACTGAACAAGTAAACTAATCAAATGGTGGAAAATGAATGCAGTTCAGCAAACTAGCTGCATCTATAACAAGCTAGGTATGATTTTCTTAACAGCCTTGAAATTGGCAGCCAACTTTATTCAGGGTTAATGTACCAGTATTTGTAAGCCTGCTGGTTAAAAATCAGTAGATTTTGCCTGCAGATAGACATTTATACATGTCCACTATATACAGTATTTTCACTGGGTCAAGTACTGACACCCAGAGCGGGTTGTCTAAAGTTTGCTCACTGATCAGATTTAAAAAGTGTGTGAGTTACTGAGCTATTCTGTGTGCTAGTACACACTTTATTTTTTGAAGTGTCATCTTAGATCTGTGTATCCTGAAATTAAATGAATCCCCCTTCATTGTAATCACAGCATTTATTCACATGATTTCAATCAATATATCCATCCCTGACATGTTCATGTCCCTGAGATTCAACAGTAGCTGCTGCAGTGAATTATTGACTCACCTCGAGTAATTCAAAGTGATTTTCAAAAGTGTGTAACTGATGCTGCACAGAAATAAAGACTGACTGATTAGCCAGGGTGTACCTCTGAGTCATCTGGGAGTTTGTGTGACCATCAGAGTGGGTGTGGCTTTGGGAGTGGGTGTGGTTATCAGAGTGGGAGAGTGGGTGTGGCTCTTGCTGATTGGGTGCTCAGGCACTTCCTGCCAGTCAGAGTCTAATACAGAGGGACAATAAAGCAAACAGAATGGCAGCCATCACAATGTAGGAAGATCCCTCTACACACGATAAAACACTGGCTCTAAAGTTCTTTTCAAAACTCAATTTAAATTGTCTACAAAAATTTTAGGATATTTTAATATATTCTGTGCTCTCACACTTTAGCCTTGCGCATGAGCAGGTCCGTTTCATCTGTCTTTTCAAAGTCTTGCTAAATCCTCCATTATATTAGCAATCTGCCAAGGTGGAAAAGCAGGTGGCTTTTAAAGGGACTGGTTTATTGCATGTTATGGCCAAGACACAGCTTTAATTAAGAGACTAAGTTCAGCCCATTTGAATCCTGCACCTTAATTTGCACTCAGATTATTCACAATTATTAAAAGTGGATTTGACCATGCACTAAATGCACTTTTGCCATGCACTTCAGACCATGAGCTAAGATGGTAAATGGTAAATGGACTGCATTTATATAGCGCTTTTATCCAAAGCGCTTTACAATTGATGCCTCTCATTCGCCAGAGCAGTCAGGGGTTAGGTGTCTTGCTCAAGGACACTTCGACACACCCAGGGCGGGGTTTGAACCGGCAACCCTCCGACTGCCAGACAATCAGTCTTACCTCCTGAGCTATGTCACCCCCCATTAAAATAGAGCCATAGGACAGCTATCTAAATAATCAGCTATTAAGTTCAACTTCATATAGTTGCTACTGCTTTAACTAATTTAACAAGCTGGGCTAATGCTTCCTGTTGCTCTGCAAATGAAGCTAGGGGACCTGGGTGCTAGCTTGCTATCCTTACCTGTGACAGGTGTCCTTGCAGAGCAATTTGGAGCTGCATTCACTGCAGCACTGGGAGAAATCCACCTGCCTCCATCTGGGCAAACATCATACAATTACAGCACAGTCAAAGCAACTTTTACAACATTTAGAAGTGTTAGGGGTTGGAGATGAAGGACAGCCAAGAATTTGCTTTTCTTCACTTATTTTAAAATATAAATCGAGTTGGCAGATGAATCTCATACGACTGAAATAGGTTTTTTAGCTTAGTTGAATTGTCTTGTATTTTTGTGAATAAACAATGGTCATTTTAGTCAGATGCATTAAGGATTCAAAAGTGTTCACTTCACAAGTGATTGTTACCTGTAGATCAATTCTACTTCTCATTGTCAACATGAACTTCGCTATATAAGGCCAATACATCTTATTGAAATCTCAATAAGATATTTTCACAATTATCTCTTGAGTAGTCTAGTTGTGGAACAAAAGCTGTGAATCTCTTCCAGGAAAAGTAAACCGAAAGTGTTTATGTCACCAAAGGGTAATCTTGGGAGTGGACAGTTTAAAAGGATTACATTACATTACATTTATTTAGCAGATGCTCTCATTCAGAACGAATTAGAATGCAGGAAAACATGGGGCGACATAGCTCAGGAGGTAAGACCGATTGTCTGGCAGTCGGAGGGTTGCCGGTTCAAACCCTGCCCTGGTCGTGTCGAAGTGTCCTTGAGCAAGACACCTAACCCCTAATCCCTAAATGCTCTGGCGAATGAGAGGCATCAATTGTAAAGCGCTTTGGATAAAAGCGCTATATAAATGCAGTCCATTTACCATTTACCATTAATAAGTTCAACTTGATTTATTAAGTAATTGTGTCAGACGTGACTAACAACATGTCAATAGAAAAGAGAATATGACATCACTAAACCCAAATGAACTATACTAAGCAAGAAAAGACGAATAGCTAATCCTTAACTCAAACCGATTATATAGCCTACGTAGCAAACCCTATTCCTTCACGATCCTTAGCGATAAACCTGGTGCTAGTCTGACATAAACCAATGCTTTTTCTTCACTTACCTGAAAAATCGATTCTAAAATTAATCCACAACGTTTTTCCGCATAAGAAGAAAGCGAAGTAGGAATGTAAAATCGGAATCTTTTTCACAGACCGTTGCTCCAAACCGGGCGCGTTTGACACTGAAACAACGATTGACTGCCAGGCAATTTTATATGCAAGCAAAGTTTCGTTTAGGGGGAAAGGGTGTGTGTTCACTGTATTTAATTTGTTAGATTACTTCTAGTTCTCATTGTCAACCAGACCTTGCTTCATATAGGCAATTCAAACTCTCCCAAAAAGCAAAAACTTTGCTATATAAGGCAAATAAATATTATTGAAATATCTTCGTTAATGATAAACTCTTGGGAAGTCTAGTTGTGGAACAAAAGCTGTAGATCTCTTCCAGGAAAACTAAACCGAAAGTGTTTATATCACCAAACCGAGCCGGAATTTCAACGTTTATTCACGGGTGAATCAACGTCGTGGATGTCGTGGATCAAGGTTGAATCACTGTTAAATTTTGTTTCTATTTTGAAAGCTGTCAACATTGATATCGCGACGTTGTTTCAACGTTTCAGTATCTAAAAAATATAAGAACATATTGCAGACATCCTTAGAGGCTATGCAATATAATTTTTTTAACCACTAATGCAAATTAACTATGGCAAGCAAGAACGAAAAATGCTGATGTTTAACACATACTGATTACATATGTAGCAAGCCCTTAAAAGAGAAACTCCTGGGTACTCCGGTTTCCTCCCACAGTCCGAACACATGCTGCTTAGGTTAACTGGAGAACCTAAATGGCCCCTAGGTATGAGTGTGTGAGTGAATGGTGTGTGTGTGATAGAGTGAGGATCTGTCCAGGGTGTATTCCTGCCCAATGCACAGGACAGGCTCTAGTCAGGTGTTTTAGAATGCTGTGGTTGGCACAGTGGTAAGCTGTTGGTTGGTGTGTGGTAGATTTACAGAATTCTCTGTTGCAATGTTGCATATTAAATGTGCTGGGTGGTAGATTTACTGCATTCTCTGGTTGTGTTCATTGGATCTGGTTTCTTGTAAATAGTGCTGATCTCTTCAGAATAAACTGGTGCCATTAAGAGGAGACGATGTTCCCTCTTTTTGGTTATCTTTATGTTTATGTTTAAACTGGATGGGTGGGCCTGTGATGGTCTGCTGCAGGTTAGCCTGAGCTCACCTGCCTTTTCCTCCGGCCTCACCTGGACAGGAGTCACCTCTTTAGCTTCTGTGTGCTTCATCACCCTTTTCCTGTCCCCTGACTGAATGATTTATTCCCCAAGGGACAGACTGATTTTCCCTGCTCCCCTCAGTAGCTCTGGGTTTGATTGGAAACACTTTCTCTGCACTTTGTGAAGAGGCTGCTGGATATACAAGTATGAGTGATTATGCATTTGCTTTGTAGTTCTGAAATGTGTGAAGACAGTAGGAATCTGCTGAACGTCTTGGAGCAGCATTTGGTTTCCCTCAGTTTGTTGGAGAACAGTTGGTGCATCCTGGGTAAATTCTGCTTTGATCTATATTTTTGTCACTTTAAAAATGGCTGACTCAACTAACTTCTGCCCCATAATGTGTTGAGTCCTGGTCTAGCACACTGTCTCTGACTCAAAGTGTACAGACTCCAGTGACTGAGTCCTGATGTAAATCCTGGTTGATTGTAAGACTAGAAGGTTCAAGCTTTCATCTTTATGCCCCTTTCATTGATAAACATGGAAAGGTTTTTTCCCCCAGTGCAGGTAATTACATTGGGCACAAGTGTAAATTGTGTATTTTCAGCTACCTGAGACAGAAGGTGAAGCCAGCAGCAATGATTTGATGTTAAATGGATTTATTGCTCTCTAGTGGTAGAATGAAGATACTGCCATAGTCTTCAGGCAGCTCAGTTGTTCAGGCAGTGAAGAAAATAAGGGACTGTTCATCAAGTTCAGATGAAATTAAACATTTATTTTGAATGTGATTATGCCATTTGTGCAAGTAATAAGTGCTCAAACATGTGGTGAAATACATCAATTTTACTAAGTGCAAAGAAGCAAAACAAATTTTGAATCCAGCATTCTAAAAAAGAAAAATAAACAGTCATCATGAAAGCGGCGCAGTGGTGCAGGCCTAGGTTCGAATCCCTGGGCCTTTCTGTGTGGAGTTTGTATGTCCTCCCACAGTCCAAAGACATGTCAGCAGACTAACTGGAGACTCTAAATTGCCCATAGGTATGAGTGGATGGTGTGTGTGGCGATCTGTCCAGGGTGTATTCCTGCCTCTCTCCCAATGCATGCTGGGATAGGCTCCAGCAGCCCCCGTGTCCCTGACCAGGATAAGCAGGTATAGATAATGGATGGATGAATGGCATCTTTGGGCCTCAAAGGTCAATTTTCTTTTTTTCAGGAACAGTGAATTTCTATATTAAGGCTTATGAAGTGATAACAAAGGCTCAAAGTGATAACAACAATCCTTTTAACATCGTAACAAGAAGAAATCATGTGTTGAAACTATTTGAAGAATATGAATGAATGAAAGCTATGCTATTGTGTAAACAGATTATCAAGGCACTTAATAATGTATGACTTCAAACAGCCAAGCTAGCAGTGATGAAGAGCTGATAATATTACCAATAATACATGAAGGTTATGTGTTTTATTAATAGAAAAGACTTATTATAGGAAGCATAGAAAAAAAACATAAAATATAATTTGTATTTTCGTTAAAAGTATTCTTTTTGATATAGACGTCACAAAATTAAACAAACTTAAAATATCTCAGCCTAGTTACCGTCCCTGATTATGCATCTAAACAATGGAATAATGAACAAAGCTCAGCCATGCTAACTCAGACAGTGTGTATAGATAAAATCTGCATAGATTATGATAAATGTAACATCACCTTTTAGCATGTATATGGTTTTATATGTATAATGCCTGGTTGATGGTACTACCTGTATCTGAGTGTCAGAGACAGCTCAGTGAAGGCTGCAAAAATGCAGGAATGTATGTATCAGTGATCTCTCTCTTTCTTAACATCAGTGATGATTTAATTTAATGCTCCCTTTTAAAAAAATATATGAGTTTTATTTTTATTGTATTTTTATTTTTAACCAATAGCCCTTTCTTTCATATGATTCAAATTGGTTGGGGCACTTTTTGTGATTAGCCATGATATGTGTGAGTAGACTATTAATTAATGCCACTCAGAAAATACATTTTCAACCCGACTGCAACGGGACTTAATCATTATTAATTCTTCATGAAGATTTACCGTGAGTATATTTTATAATTAATCAGTAATCCTACTGAACCATTTATCTGTTTCATCTGGAAGGTTTCCTTCAGGCTTTTCATGGCTTGGTCTTGGGTTATATCTGTCCAAAGAGAGGGGATGTCTGCAGGCTTAGCGTCATATTCCTTGGCAAACTGCTCATTAAACCTGTTGAAGACGTACTTCCAGTAGTCTGAGGACTGGATGCTGGTGTCAGGCTGGATGCGCCAGTCAGGGTAAATGCTCCGATAGTCCTTGTATGGATGTATTTCCCCTCTGTTTCACTCGACAGAATGCCTCACTGCAACACAGGTGAGCAGCATGAACATAATTTACTCCGAAACCGTATCTGTATACCCGATCCCTCTGGACGGTGAATGGAAGCAAAGTGCTCTGTGTGGTCCTTGCCGCCTGCTTCACATGGGGTCTTGCAGAAGGGACACTGCCTCCCACAGCCAAACACCCTGTTAAACAGCTCCTTCTGTGGCTGAAAGGGCAGTGAGGTCAGCCTGGCCCTCACATCCCCACCCCTCTGAAACTCTGCAGTAAAGGACTGCTCCATTTCATCCACAAGCACCTTCAGACACTGGGAAAAGTCTTCTGGCTTGGCAGTTTTAAGGCCAGGACCACTCAAGGGGGTCTTTGGGGATGACAAGCTCCTGTAGGTCACTACAGATATCCTGAATGAACTGCTGAATGTTTGGTCCTCCTCATCCCTTCTGTCACTCTTTCATTGGCCTTCATCTCTGCATTCTTAATGGCTTCCTTTAATCGTTTACCATCATCCTTCAGTGCTTAATCTCAATGTTCCTGAGGCCATCTCCCGCTGACAACTGTTGTATCATCTGATCAAATATCCAGCCCTGCACAAAGTTCTCGTAGTTTCTTATGTAATTCACAAAGTTCTCAAAGTCATCATCTGAAAGCAGCTGCTTGAGGATTGAGAACTGGAAGAAGGTTCGAGTGCTGAAATCAATGGCTTTCTTCCCTCTCAACACTTCATCCACAAGGTCAGGGCCTAGAGACTTGGTGATGTATTCCTTCACCGCAGGTGCAAGACAGTTGCAGGTGAACTCCTCTGCTTTCTTCTGACACTGGTCTCTTTTACTGAACAGGTCCTTAAAGTCAGTGCAGTACTGTTGCTTGGACTGCTCCAGACAGCGACGCGGATCATTTGCATTAATAAAATCCAAATGCATTTTTAGAAACTCTCGTGCTGCATGTTCACAGATGTGGATCTTCAGGCTGGCCTGAAACTCAGCACTTGTTTCCAGATCCCTGTGCTTGTCCAGGTTTTCATCTATCATATGAAACAACTCAATCATGTATGTGTTATGGTAATCAGACCTAGTTCTCACTTGTTCAAGTACAAACTGCCTGCTGCACTCAATGATGTAATCAACCATCTTCTGTGTCTTTATCTTCTGCTCATCTTCAAACAATTTGTTCCATATCTTTTTAAATATTCCTTTACTCTTCAATTTGAATGGGTCAAATCCACAGTCAGACACTTTGGACAGCATTTCACATACTGAGCTGCCTTTCATCTCTAAGTTAACCCATAGCTGGTGGAAGATATCTTGGACAATATCTTGTTTTTCCAGGCCAGAGAACTTTAGTTCTGCCACAGTGTCATTCCACATCTGTTCAAATTCATCCCCCAGCTGTTTATCTGACAGAACTTTACTTTTCCTGCATTTCTCCACCAGGTCCAGAACCTTTTGCTCCATTACAGCTGTATAATTTTTCTTGATGATCTCTAACCTGAACATACCCTTTCTGATCTCCACAGCTGCCTCTAGCTTGTTTTTAACAGAGTTCTCTGTCTCCTTCCGAATAGTTTTGGCTGAGTTGATAAATTCCTCCTTGTACTTCTCTACTAAGTGAACATGTCCTTCAGACCTCTTGTAGAATTCAGCGAGGTTGTCCAAAAAGAGCTTTTCCCCTTTAGTGAGTTCTAGGGAGGCCTCATATTTCAGGCTGCGCAGTAAGTCGTCCACCTCTGAGGATGGCTGAATCTGTCCTGCTATTGTGCCAAAGTTTGACACCTTTGTCTCAGCTTGGCTTAACCAGGAGTACATGCTCTTCCTGAAGGCCCACTCCAAATTGTTGAACTCAGTGCAAAGCTGAGTATAAGCTTCAGCCACCAGGCTGTTGCGGAAACTGAAGATGAAGTTCTCATACTTCACTGCGCTCCACAAACTCTTGGTCCATTCAAGGAACTCAGTGAATGTGTGTGGCGAGCTCTTTCCAGATTTGTGTTGCTGAAACGTCTCAGTCACACTCCTTTTGAAAAGATTCACAGCCTCACTGTAGCCAACATTCACCGGTGCCATGGGAGGGATGCCATGCCAGAGCCCAGAGATGTACCAGGTGTTTCTCTCTGGATCATACTCCATGACATCAGGAAATGTTTTGTTGTTTTCGCTTTTTTCCATCTTGGCTGCTGCTTGGGTCATCTCATTCAGTTGCTCCAGCAAAAGCTTCCTGTCTCTCAGGTTATTTTCATGGGCAGAGACATCTGGGACATTCTGGTGCACAAACTGACAGCAGGGTTTTCTCCCAACTTCTTTCATGCGCAGGAAGGCGTGCACCACAATCTGCAGGATGTCCTTCATCTCTGTGCAGTTCTCCATGGCGATGTTGATGACTGTGATGTCACTCAGCCCCACCACCAGAGTGGCCAGTTCATTATCATGCTCATAACTGTCATCCAACTGGGCCAACTCTGGTGACTTCAGACCTTCAGTGTCAATAACCATGATGTAATCACACCCAAGCTGCTCTTTAAAATCCTCTTTCACTCTGATGAGGAGCATGAAGGCCCCTCTTGTGCACCTGCCACTACTGACGGCAAACTGGACCCCGAACATGGTGTTCAGGAGGGTGGACTTCCCAGTGCTCTGCACCCCCAGTACAGTCACCACCCGGATCTTACAGTCATACTGTGTTAGTTGATGGAGTTCCTTCAGAACCTGAGTCACCCACTGCAGAGGAATGTTGGATGCATCTCCATCCACCAGCTCCAGAGGAAAGCCTTCCTGCAGCAGCTCAGCAGCCAGACGTGGCAGGTCCTGAATCTGAGGGGTGGGGCCTTCAGGGAGTGAGCAGGCCGACTCGTACAGCTGACCCATTTCCCGCAGGAAGTGCTCCATCCTCAAGGAGCAACTGGAGATCTTCCTGTCCAACTCTCCAATGAGCTCCTTGTTTTCCTCAGAATTCTGACACTGTTCCTTGTACTCCGCCCGAAGGAGTGGAAGGCTTTTGCGTGACAGGTTGTCCAGGTTGATCCTCATCCACTTGAGGAAATACTTGCGCTCCTCTGTAGAACCAGACATTGCTTCGATGAAACGGGACATAGACTCTGAGATGTTGTGAGCCCTCTGCTGTGCTCTGAGCTGCTGCTTCTGTTCTGCAAGCTCATTCCTGTAAACTTCAATGTTTTTCTCCCCAGCATTTTTCATCCTGCACTCTTCCTTCTCCAGTTTGGCCAGCTGTTTCCATGCAGTCCCTTGCAAGGGCAGCTCTTTCTCCTTGAAGCTTGATATATCAGAAATCCTTTTTGTGATTTCATCAGCCTTCTGCTTTCCATTCTTACAGCAGTCACAATCTTCATCAACATGGATTCCAAGCTCATTGGCAACATCAGACATCTGTTCAATGCTCATTTTGACCACGTTTCCCTTTAAAATTCCACTGATACCCAAACGCAGGGTTTTGATGAATTCTGTATCATTCATCTGCGGACCCTTTATGATGATGTTACTGGGATTTAGCTCTAACTCAGAAACACATCTGCTGAAATCATCTTTATTGAAGCTCTTGCTCTGTGAATTGATGATCCAGAACCAATGATCTTTCAGGTGCTGGGAGTCCAGAAATTTGTATTCAGACCCAAAATCATCACAAAACACAAATATGGCAGCAGAGTTGTGGCAGAGGAAAGCGTACTGAGTTTCAAAGTCCCTGAGGTTCCCACGGAGGTTAGCTATAGCCAGTGGTTCAGAGAAGATGTCAATGCTTCTGTTCCCACTGGGCAGATACCAGCTGATCTCCACCAGCCCATTGGAAATCCTCCTTGGGGTGTCACCGCACTCCATGTTTTTGTGAACAAAGGTGTCGTGGTACTGCTGAGGGTTGCTGAGAACATGGTTCAGAATGTGAGACTTGGACAAGCTGCTGTTTCCCAGCCTCACAAAAGAGACCAGGGGGAGCTCAGAGAGAACAATGTTCTCCTCTACAAACCCACTTGGGTCTGTCAAAGAGTGCGGCTTGAACGTTTTCACAATACCCCTCATGGCCCAGAGCATTAAAGTGCACTGCTGTGTTTCACATTTAGGAAGGAGCAGAGGCACAGAGAACTGGCACATGGACATTTTTAAAACCATCTCCTGCTGGAGAAAGCCATCCGAGCAGAGAAACACAGCAGTTATTAGGTCCAGGGGGTTGACTCTGTTGCTGCTGGCCTGTGGATTGCACAGGGTGTCCATTAAGCTGCCCAGGTTTTGGGAAGTCATGTCCTCTTTTGAGGCGCACCTCACACACCTAGCAGTCACATTCACCTTCATCAACCTCCTCAGGAAACACCACGGCAGAGATTTCAGAGACTGGATGCTTTCATCACTTGAAGTCTCTCCATCAATCTCCAGCACCTTGCTCAGAGTCAGCTTGTTCTTCAGGTGGTGTTCCAGTCCCAAGTCACTCACCAGTTCATCCAAACTAGTTTCTGTCGTTGTGGAAATAAATTAAATCGCATTACTACATTTCTGTACAGTGACACACAATCCGTTTAAAATGACTAATAATAGATGTGAATGTAATGCTTACAAAAAAGACCTGAACAATTCAGCGTATTTTTATGAGGTTTAAAATGACAAGTATAAATATAAAATATGCATCCTCAAATGAATACATTTCGTCACTGACTTGTGTGTATGCGTGCTGAGCTGGTCTTGCTGCAGATGCCGTTTGGAAGGACTGCAGTGAGGTTGAAAGTATATTCCACCCCAGGTCTCAGATCAGTAAGGACAGCTGTGGTGGTGTTGGGTGCACATATCTGTGATCTGGGCTCTTCTCCCTCACAGCCGTAGGTGATGTGGATCTCATGAGAAACTCCCTCCATGCTGACCGGTCTTTCCCAGCACAGAGTCACTGACCTGCTCATCACATCAGTGGCTTCCACCCTCCCAGGGGCAGATGGTTCTATTTGAGAGGACAGAGAGGAAAGGATCTCTTAGCCTTTAAACAGGATATGTAAGCTTTTATTAATTTATGTGTATCTGTACAAGATTTAAAAAATCACATGACAACAAATACATATTGCTGGGTTATGACTGAAAATTTTCCTTACATGAAGCATTATACCTGCATTTGCATAAAATGTCTAATTGACCTTATGGTAACTGGAAAAATATTTTTCACTAAGTGCTGAATATTTACCTTTACAAGCCAATATAACTAACTGTATGCTTTTTCACCCCATACAATGTATTTGCAAGAGGAGGTAGACCCCAGCAGCAGTATAAATTAAGCCCTTTAGGGGGTCCAAGGATATGTCATTTGGAGGAGGCCCACTTGGTTAGCGTTGGTATAGACTCTTTAATCCAAGCCCGTGATTGGCCACAAATGGAACTTCTGAATATGGTGATTGAATGAATCTAATTGGCTGGAACAACAATTCATTGTCTCTGAAAACTATTTCAACTCATGTATTGGACTATATATCTTGGAAAACTGTACTTTACTTCTTCCCTACCGGTCGTTTTATAAAAACATCAAATAGAGCTCCTGTTTGTAATCTTTCTATTCAACACCATCATTTTTGATACAAAATTGCTACCAGACACTGGCACACTGGAAAGCACTACTGATCCAGGCAGACTGCATCTTCCCTAACTCTGAGTGACACTATGGCCATTAATGCACCTGTGGGGCTACCGGCCTCCGATAGCACAGGCATGGTCAGGATTTGCTCCCAGGCCAATACAGTAGAAAGATAACAGTTTATTTTACACTCTAAAAACATTTTAATTTCATATTTTATCATGTCAGGGTGCATTTAATAAGGGGTAACAAAAAATAGAATGGCAGCTGTCACAATATAGGCAGATCCCTCTACACATGATAAAACACTGGCTCTAAATATCTTTCCATTTACCTGAATGGTTGTAGAAATAAACAATTGAGAGTCATTGTCAGCTTGCAGCTTAATAAGGGCCCACAGACAATACACTCTTTTATTCATTCTATTGTGGGTTCAGCAGGTTCGGAACCATGGTTTCACAATGCAGGGGAACCCTTACTTCTGTTGAAGGTTTTGGGGGTGGCATTACTCAGCACCTCTTCTTCCATCGCCATGGAGACGGCGGCAGTGCATTCAGTTCCTGGCTGCAGGTCCGACAGCACAACCCTGTGGACGACGGTAGAATTGCACCAGGGTTCTGCTCCAGAAATGCTGACCTTGAGGTCTACTATCAGGTTCCCAGGTACAGAAAGCTCTGTGTGAAAGAAGTATTAGCACTAGCATTAGCAGATATAGCAGAGAGCAACAGTTTGATTATGTGCATTATTATGTGCATAAAAATGGCCCTCATGGCCCTGAAAAGGAATGCTGTCCCACTTTCAATTCAAATTTGAACCAAGGTGGATAAAATTTAGATAAAATGTGTACATAAAGCATTAAGATGATCAAGAAAATCTCTCAACAAACCTGCAAAAACCAAACCATGGGAAATTTACTCGTTTTTACCAATGGCCCATTTTCTTACAGAATACAAGATCTTTCTACACAAGATAAAACACAGGCTCTAAATATATTCCCAAATATCTGCACGGTTGTAGCAGTAAACATTTGACAGCAATATTTCAATCAAGGCTGATGGAGAATATTGCAGGGATTCCTGCAGCCATATACAGTCCCAGTGACCAGCATAAAAAAAACCGAAACAAAACAGCCACCACAGAACAACACACCCCTAACCGTGGGCAACCACCATGGTCAAAAAGCTAACACCTCGTTTTCAAAGAACAGCATACAGCGCTGTGAAAAAGTATTTTCCCCCTTCCTGATTTCTACTATTTCATATTTGTCACATTGAATGGTTTCCGATCTTTTTGACAAAATGTAATATTGAACAGAAACTTTTCATTTATTTTATTATGTCTGGCATAAAGCAAATAGACCATTTCACAGTAAGAACACCATACCAACACTCAAACACGGTGGAGGTACTGTGATGGTGTGGGGATGCTTTGCTGCCTTGCGAGCTGGATGACTCGCCATTGTTAAAGGAACCATGAATTCTGTTCTGTAGAAAAAAATTCTTAAGGAGAATGTCCTGCCATCGATACAAAACCTACAAAATTGCCTGAATTAAAGCAGTTCAGTTTCTGCGAAGAAAGGTGGGCTAAAATTCCTCCACAGCAACATGAAAGACGTATCAAATTATAGGACGTGTTTGGTTGTATTTATTGGTGCTGGTACTATTTCAAGGTGCTGTAACATTTGTCATTGATAACGGTCCAACCTCTCACCCCTAAAAAACCTAAATAATCTTCCTGAGTACACACTAGCTATATAAAACATAAGATCAGTTCATGTAAATTATCAGTTACTAAAATCTAATTTCTTCATATAACTGCTACTGCTTTGACTAATTTACCAATCTGGACTAATTTAAGCTAGCTAAGTGATGACCTGAAAATGAAGCTAGGAGGTCTGGTCGCTAACTAGCTCGTTGGGCTTACCTGTGACAGGTGTCCTTGCACAGCACAGTCTGTAGCCGCATTCACTGCAGAACTTGTCATTCTGCCCACATTCCCTGTGGCAATGGGGGCAATCCATCCTCCTCCCTTTGGGCAAACATCACACAATTACAGAACGAAGAACCAAAGCACCCTGCACTAAAGGTAAAAGTGTTGGGGATGGGGATGGAAGGGGACCACGGATGAAATCAGTGCGGCCCACTGGAGATTTGTGTAGATTGCAGAGGGATCTCTGGTGACTTCAGCAGGCTATACGTCAGCTTGGTTTAGAAATCTTGTATTTTTGTTAATAAATGATGGCCATTTTAGTCTTAATCACTGAAGATGCAGGTGTGTTCAGTTCACTGTATTAACTTTGCTGTGTCAGTTCTACTTCTCATTGCCAACCTGAACTTACTATACTAGGCAAAGCAATCTAGTCAAAATCTTTGCGTTAATGATTGTATCTCAGGTAGCCCAGACGTGGAAACTAAATGTCTTCATGTCATCAAAGGAAGGCTCGGAATGATTGAAATTCATTAAATTACATTAATTACATTAGTTACATGAATTACAGTCATTTAGCCGACACCCTAAACCAGAACAACTTAATATACAGTGTAAGAGGGAAATTAAACTGGGACCCAGAAAAGGCTGGCATTTGAACGAGCCGGCATGCTGGGGCGCAGCCTATACTTCAAAGGACCCGAGAGCCTTGTGGTAAAACAATAAGCTACTCGGATTTCCTCGGGATGAGCCGGCCATTTGGCTCTCTGGACTGTTACCCTCTGGACAAGATTGAGATAAGAGGAACTGAACTGGTTGTTTATGGTTGTGTGAGCAAGTCGTTGGCTCTCTGGAATGTTACCACCTGGATACAACTAAGATAAGGGGAACTAGTCTCTTTGCCTGTGGTTGTGGGTGTGGGTGTTTTGGGGTCATAAAGGGTGAAATGACCGGCCACATGGCGGGACAATACCACAGTGCCCTCATTTTGGGCCCCTCTGACATTACACTTTGTATTTCTTTTCTGGATCTGGACTATAAACCATCTGTATATCCTATTTACAAACCCCGGAAAACCTTACAAACCATGCACATGTGTTCATTGTATTATTGTATTATGCCTTATGTAATAATAACATGGATTGCGTGTACAATGGTTAAACAGAAGGGTATTTTCATGACAACTGCACCATAATATTACATCCACTTGGCATGTTTGGTATGTACATGTTCACAATAATCAAGCCATTGAATGAAATATGTTTCATACCAAATAGAATTTGAAAAAACATAGTTTCAATAACTCAGGAAAAACCTAACACAATGGAATGTCCTCTCTGGTAATCATCTCCTTTTCCCCATTTCCCCACCAATTGTTTTAACAACCTCCTCCAAATGGTGGGGGCCGGAATTAGAGATTTATGATTCGGACAGGTTAATTTATGGCAATGCCGCCTAGACCAAACGCGGGATTTGGCTTAAAAGGAAGGGAGACAAAGCAATCGAGGAAGATCGTAAACGACTTCCCCACGTTACACATAATCTGTGTGGTGTGTGTAGATTCACAAGGAAGATCGCAATCGACTTCCCGCACTGCGCATACTCGATGTTCTGTGGGTAGCTAAACAGGCTGGTAAGAACTCTTTTCCTCTGTATTTATGTTTTTTAAACCTTATAATCGATTTGAATTTAAAGATAACAACCTACCTGCCTGTTAAATAAATTCTTCTGATTTTAACTTGCGTGGTCTTCATGACTCTAATCCATTTTATCTTCTTTTCAGCCGAAATTCCGTTTAAATACTCAGGGGGGCAATTATGACTAGGACCTACTGATCAGGGGTCTAGTACAGTAAACGTCTTTAGTGGGGTCTTCAAGTTAGATAGGTGACCACGATCTGCCCGCTAAGGGATTGGTGGGATCGGTTCTGGTGTTGTTTGGCATAAGAGAACCCATGGGCGTTGTACGCCGGTTCTCCCCAAATTCGCCTTAAGGAGCCCGATAGATTCTTCACCACCCTGGGCTCATAACTGTCTATGCACTATCCATGTAAGCCAGGCATGGAAGGCATGTATTATGGTGGTCAGCCTCCTACCCTCTGGATTCTTCACCGAACTGAGATTTAACAATAATGCTAAACCTGGGAGCATATATTGAGGAATAATGGCACAAGATAGAGTCGAGTGTAACCACTCCCAAGTTCCACGTATAGTTAAACCCAAATTTTAAATTATCATGTAAAATGGAGTCAGATTAACACGAGAGTAAAACATAGTAACTGTTACGCTTTCTTGCTGTAGTCACGGATAGATCGGGTGTGTTGTTCCGCGTATTTGTGAATATTCTGATGCTCCCATTGGAATATTGACAGTCCGGCGACAGATCTGATATATCTCTGATGACAACATAGCCCCGTTTACGAACGGAGAGTAACCTGAATGCTACTGATCCGTTTCAGGCCAGCTTTAAGCGGGATATGAAGCAGCGCCTTCATATCTAACCCGTGGCAACGGAACCAGTGCATTCTCAATTATAATTGTGCCCTGTTCTTACGAACAGAGGAAAAATAACTAACATCTCGGTTTTGAATCACACCAGCCAAGGGAGAACACGCGATACCTTCCCCTCCAGCTACAAACCCTCATTGGTCTAGCTGTGAGGTGTTTACAACAGGAAAACAAAAGTGAATTCACCTGATCTATTGACTAATATTGCCAGACCAGACTAACAGGATTTCAAAGCAAATAAGAATATATGTAACATTAAGGATCTACATCCGTAGAGTCCTTGCAATATAATTTTTTGGTCTCGTTCTCTCAAGATCATGAGATACCATTTGATCACAAGAAAACAGAGTTTGCCTCCTGATCATGGGATATTTATTCTGGATCATTTTCAGGCAGCTGATTATGCGGCCGCAAGCAGTATTTGCATGGGTGTGGGTGAGACCAACCTTCTCCAAACAATATACTTGACATTACCCATTAAGGGCATCACCAATTAGCATATTTTCCAAACATTTATTTACTACATTTCAGCATTATATTTCAATTGAACATTTACATTCATATTTAACATTTATATTTATATATAATCCATGATTTTTCAATGTTGCTTTAATGCAGAACATTACTCTTGGAAAAGTGATTACAATTTGGGACAAAGTTCTCACTAAATGTTTGCAAAGGTGACATTTGAAAATTGTAGAGATTTTTTTTAATGCTTTGTGATGCTCAATATGCTAAATTTCAGCAGGAATACAGAATATGCAAAATTACTACATGTCTAGATTTCTAGGTGGTTGATGTTTTGATATAAACACATTAGGCTAACCCCAATTTAGCTCAGGGTTTCCCCATACTTAGCTCTCTAGCTGGCTATAAAACCTTTAAACCAGATGTAGCCAGGTTTTCACCTGAGGGCCTATATGGTGTTTCACCAACTTTTCACAAAACTGTTCACTGGGTTTGAACCAGGGCTGTACAGAGGTGACTGCAGGAATGGCTGGAGAGAGAGAAGAAGACGACACAGAACAACAAGAACAACTGCGATATAAACAGGAAGAAGAGCGAGGACAGTATAGTCTGCTGCACAGAAGAGAGAATGAGCCTGCACAAGACAGCCCGAACGGGAGTTTCCAAATAGTAAATAGTTTGAAATGTAAATAGTTTGTAAATAGTTTGGTGGCCATGCAAAGTTCCCAATGGAAAGAAGGATAATCAAAGTTTTAAAAAAAAACTTTACTTTGATATTGTCATTGTTTCGTTTTGTTCTTATTAGCATTTTGCTTTGTTGTATTAAGACTTTCATTCAAATAGGTCTTTGTGTACTTTATGTACATTGTACCATGAAATGTACAAACATCCACGATGACTTCCAACATCCAAAACCTAAATAACCTGAATAGGCAGGTGTGCTTTAAGGAATGAGTTCTAGACCACAGGCCACACACCACAGAAAACACAGTATTTTGGAATAAGGTCAAAAATATCAAACCATATAGCTGCTGGTGGGGGGGGGGGGGGGTGATTAATTTAGATTAAACAATAAGAAATAAATACAAATGTAGCCCATGCAGTTAAAAACACTCAATGAAATGAGCTTAATGCGCAGAAGCTGATTCTGACATCGTGAGGGAAATGTGTGAGTACCATGGAGGAAAATCTTGAGAAAAGATATAAAAGGCAGGAAATACTGGGGGGTACATATTTTTGGGACCAAATTTCCAGAAGACCAACTTCAGCCAGCAAAACAACATGAGTTGAGGGTGACTCAACTGGAGAGGATATATGTAGACTTATCTAAAAGGATTTTCAAAGATTCTGTATGGAAGAATTGTCAAAAACCCCCATGCCTTCACTAATATCCTAAAATATACAAGATGACTTCATAGTTTCATCTCTGTAAAGGGAGGGCACACAAAGTACTGTGAACAGGAGCCACAACAGTCACAACAAAATGATTACTTGTTGAAAACAATTTGTGTTGGTGTAAAATATAATCTTGAATTATATATTTTTGTGTTTGTGTATAATATATTTTTCCTGTTGTTTGTATAGAAAAGCTTTCATAAAGCACAAAAATAAACTACAGTATTCAAAAAAGCATTTGTAGTCTAAAGTCCTGTTTGTATGTATAATAAGCTGTTAATGAAACAGGGGGTGTACTTGTTTCATTCATCCATCGTATAATCCTGCACGGTCCTGGGCTACAGTGCTGCTCTATAGCAATATCTGTCAATATTAGTTTTGCCTCACTTACCGGGATAATCTGTTCTGGAATCAGTTTGCGCACAATCTTTTCCGCAGAAGAACAAAGCGAAGCGTGAAGATGCGATCAGGATCTTTTTCACAGCGGATGCTCTAGACTGGGCACAGAAACAACTACTGACTGTCACCCAGTTTTATAAGCAAGCAAATCGAAAGTATTATTGTCAGTTTCGTTTGGGCGAGGCTATTATGGGGGATAGGCTACGATATTACATAGTCTGTTTGTATTACAGTAATATTATATTGATATTCTATTGTTATTACAATTACATTATGACACTTTAGCTGAGGATTTGTTCAATAGTTCACCATATGTAACTTTACTGATATCAACTGTGGGTCAATCGATGAATCAATACCGCAACCAAAAATTTGAATAACAATAATTTCCCGTAGAGCGTTATGGGACGTATTACTGCAAACTGTTCTTACTGATAGAAAAGTCCTTAAATACGGCATATTCATTTTATGTAACATGAAAGTCCGTTTCTGGCATAATTTGACTCTGAGAGAAATTCATACCTCTTTAGACATCAAAAGTGTGTAATTACAACAATGAAAATTATTTGTATAGTTCGCGAAGTTGCATTTAAGGTTGTAATTAAAATCTGATGAAAAACACGTTTTCAACGTACAAAAATGCTGAGTTACTCACACATACAAAGCACTGTTTATAAGTCATGACTTCAGATTTAGGTCTGCCATTAAAAATTGTGCCAAGTTTCATTAAACGATACTGGCTAACCTATCTCACACAAATTAAACAAGCTGTATTTCACAGCAATGCTACCTAACGTTTCCTCAATTCTTTGTATTTATTTATTTATTTACTTTTTTTGTCTTTGTTATTTTCATTTATTGTTTTAGTTTATTGTTTTTGCCCAGAACCTGTGAGGAAGGTGAAGGTGTTCATTTATTTGATTTCGTATTTGTGTGAGTGCTCTCTCTCTCTCTCTCTCTCTCTCTCAACGATATACAAACAACATTGTGGTAACGACAACAGTGCAATCAACAGTGTGGCAATGGCCACAGCGAGTTGGCTATACAACAAGAATAACAATAACAATTTTTTTTTTTTTAATGTAAAAAATTATAATAGTAATAATAATGTAGAAAAAAAAAGATAGAAATTAATTAATAATTAAAATAAATATATTTGTGGTGGTCAACCAGTGTCCCTCAGATTATGGCAGGCCGAGATGTACTTTGCTGCTAGTGGAGCTGTTGGCCTTTCTCCTAGCAAGATTAGCATTTTTCCTTTATTTGGGAAAGGAAGTCCTGGCTTCATTACCAGCTGACTGAGGGGACTCTTTTCATGACTGAGCTCTTGGGCTTTCATTGCCTTACATTGCAATGTGTCTTGAGGACTTGAATTGAGGTGCATCCAGAATTTTAATGCTCTTTTTTGGATGTGAATCATTAATGGATAATGGTCTAATTCTGCCCTGCATGCATTATTTCTCTCTCTCTCTCTCTCCCTCTCTCCCTCTCCCTCTCTCTCTCTCTCTCTCCCTCACTCTCCCTCCCTCCCTGCCTCTCTCTCTCTCTCTCTCTCGCTCCCTCCCCCCCCTCCCTTCCAGGGGCGTCCCACCGGCGTGGCAAACCTCTCCTTGTTTGCCTGTTAAAGAAGTGTTTTCTTTGACACTTTGCCTATAAGGCCAGCATCCCAGAGTCGTCTCTTCACTGTTGCAGGTGAAACTGATGTTTGGCGAGTACTGTTCAATGAAGCTGCCAGCAGAAGATCTGTGAGGGGTCTGTTTCTCAAACTAGAGACTGATGTACTTGTCCTTGTGTGCAGTTGTGCATCTGGGCCTTTCACTTCTCTTTCGGTCCTGGTTATTCATAGCACTCACACTGACACCGCAGCCCAGTATCTCCCCCAGCCTCCCCCAGCCCAGTGACTCCCCCAGCCTCCCCCAGCCCAGTGACTCCCCCAACCCAGTGCCCCCCAAGCCCAGTATCCCCCCAGCCTCCCCCAGCCCAGTGCCTCCCCCAGCCCAGTGACTCCCCCAACCCAGTGCCTCCCCAGCCCAGTGCCTCCCCCAGCCCAGTGCCTCCCCCAACCCAGTGCCTCCCCCAAGCCCAGTATCTCCCCCAGCCTCCCCCAACCCATATTCAGCCACCCAGTGCATATTAAATGTGCTGGGTGGTAGATTTACTGCATTCTCTGTTGGAATACTGCATATTAAACGTGCTGGGTGGTTCTGTGTTTGAGGTCATTTCATCTGGATTCTTGTAAATAGCAGAAATCTCTTCAGAAGAAACTGGTGCCATTGAGAGGAGATGATGTTCCCTTTGTTTGGTTGTCTTTATGTTTTAATAAAATGTGTGTTTAAACTGGATGGGTGGGCCTGTGATGGTCTGCTGCAGGTTAGCCTGAGCTCACCTGCCTTTTCCTCCGGCCTCACCTGGGCAGGAGTCACCTCTTTAGCTTCTGTGTGCTTCATCACCCTTTTCCTGTCCCCTGACTGAATGATTTATTCCACAAGGGACAGACTGATTTTCCCTGCTCCCCTCAGCAGCTCTGGGTTTGATTGGAAACACTTTCCTCCACTTTGTGAAGAGGCTGCTGGATATACAAGTATGAGTGATTATGCATTTGCTTTGTAGTTCTGAAATGTGTGAAGACAGTGGAATCTGCCGAACGTCTTGCAGCAGCATTTTGTTTCCGTTCAGTTTGTTGGAGGAGCACTGTGGTGTATCCTGGGTAAATATCTGCTTTGATCTAATTTTTTGTCACTTTTAAAATGGCTGACTCAACTAACTCCTGCTCCCATAATGTGTTGAGTCCTGGTCTAGAACACTGTCTCTGACTCAAAGTGGACAGACTCCAGTGACTGAGTCCTGATGTAAATCCTGGTTGATTGTGAGACTAGAAGGTTCAAGCTTTCATCTTTATGCCCCTTTCATTGATAAACATGGAAAGGTTTCTTCCCCCAGTGCAGGTAATTACATTGGGCACAAGTGTGAATTGTGTATTTTCAGCTACCTGAGACAGAAGGTGAAGCCAGCAGCAATGATGAGATGTTAAATGGATTTACTGTCATCTAGTGGTAGAATGAAGATACTGCCATAGTCTTCAGGCAGCTCAGTTGTTCAGGCAGTGAAGAAAATAAGGGACTGTTCATCAAGTTCAGATGAAATTAAACATTTATTTTGATTATGCCATTTGTGCAAGTAAGTGCTCAAACATGTGGTGAAATACATCAATTTGACTAAGTGCAAAAAAGCAAAACAAATTTTGAATCCAGCTTTCTAAAAAAAATAAATAAACAGTCATCATGAAAGCTATAAGGGCGGCACAGTGGTGCAGTCCTGGGTTCGAATCCCTGGACCTTTCTGTGTGGAGTTTGCATGTCCTCCCACAGTCCAAAGACATGTCGGCAGGCTAACTGGAGACTCTAAATTACCCATAGGGATGAGTGGATGGTGTGTGTGGCGACCTGTCCAGGGTGTATTCCTGCCTCTCTCCCAATGCATGCTGGGATAGGCTCCAGCAGCCCCTGCGTCCCTGACCAGGATAAGCAGGTATAGATAATGGATGGATGGATGGCATCTTTGAGCCTCAAAGGTAAATTTTCTTTTATTCAGGAACAGTGAATTTCTATATTAAGGCTTATGAAGTGATAACAAAGGCCCATAAAGTGATAACAACAATCCTTTTAACATTGTAACACGAAATCATGTATTTAAACCATTTGAAGAATGTGAATGGATGAAAGCTATGCTATTGTGTAAACAGATTATCAAGGTACTTAATAATGTATGACTTCAAACAGCCAAGCAAGCAGTGATGAAGAGCTGATAGTATTACCAATAATACATGAAGGTTATGTGCTGTATTAATAGGCTTATTATAGGAAGCATAAAAATAAACATAAAATGTAATTTATATTTTCATTAAAAGTATTCTTTTTGATATAGAGAAAGTCTCAAAATTAAACAAACTCAAAATATCTCAGCCTAGTTACCATCCCTGATTATGCATCCAAGCAATGGAATAATGAACAAAGCTCAGCCATGCTAACTCAGACAGTGTGTATAGATAAAAGCTGCATAGGTTATGATAGAGGTAACATCACCTTTTAGCATGTATATGGTTTTATATGTATAATGACTGGTTGAGGGTATTACCTGTATCTGAGTATCAGAGACAGCTCAGTGAAGGCTGTAAAAATGCAGTAATGTATGCATCAGTGATTATCTCTCTTTCTTAACATCAGTGATGATTTAATTTAATGTTCCCTTTTTGAAATGTGTTTTATTTCTATTGCGTTTTTATTTATCTTTCATTGGATTCAACTTGGTGGGGGCACATTTGTGATTAGCCGTGATATGTGCGAGTATACTATTAATTAATGCACCACAGGAAATACATTTTTAACCAGGCTAAAACAGGGGCCATACAATCCATTTAATTTAATCTGGAAGGATTCCATGCTGTTGAACTTCGCTGAGGATGTATATGTGCTTAACTATTATGAGTTGTACCTGTGAGTATACTATTTCATATTAATTCCAATCAGAAGATCACCCTACTGAAAAATTAATTTAATCTCCTGCTTTCATCTGGAAGGATTCCTCCAGGCTTTTCATGGCTTGATCTTCGGTTATATCTCTCCAAACATGGGGAATGTCAGCTGGCTCAACTTCATATATCTTGGCAAACTGCTCATTAAACCTGGTGAAGACGTACTTCCAGTAGTCTGAGGCCTGGATGCTGGTGTCAGGCTGGATGCGCCAGTCAGGGTAAATGCTCTGATAGTCCTTGTATGGATGCCATTTCCCCCCTGTTTCACTTGACCTGAATTTTCTCTCACTGGCAACACTAGAGGAGCAGACATTAAGGACGGAGTGTGTCACAGTGGGTAAGGAACTGGGCTTGTAACCAAAAGGTAGCACGTTCGATTCCCGGGTAAGGACACTGCCGTTGTACCCTTGAGCAAGGTACTTTACCTGCATTGCTTCAGTATATATCCAGCTGTATAAATGGATACAATGTAAAAAGTTGTGTAAGTCGCTCTGGATAAATGCGTCTGCTAAATGCCTCTAATGTAATGTAATGTAATTAATCAGCAATTCAGAGGATTCCTCATATCTGTAACCCCCGATCCCCTGAGGACGGTGGATGGAAGCAAAGTGCTCTGTGTGGTTCTTTCACATGGGGTCTCGCAGAAGGGACACTGCCTCCCACAGCCAAACACCCTGTTAAACAGCTCCTTCTGTGGCTGAAAGGCCAGTGAGGTCAGCCTGGCCCTCACATCTCCACCCCTTTGAAACTCTGCAGTAAAGGACTGCTCCATTTCATCCACAACCACCTTCAGACACTGGGAAAGGTCTTCTGGCTTGGCAGTGTTTAAGGCCAGGACCACTCTGAGAGGGTCTTTGGGGATTGCAAGCTGGTGTAGGTCACTACAGATATTCTGAATAAACTGCTGAATGTTCTGGTCCTCTTCACCACTTTCTGAAGTTCCTTCATTGGCCTTCATCTCTGCATTCTCAAAGGCTTCCTTTAATCGCTTAACCATCACATTCATGTGCTTAATCTCAATGTCCCTGAAACCAACTCCCTCAGAGAACTGCTTCACCATCAGCTTAAATATCCAGTTCTGCACAAAGCTCTCGTAGTTTCTTATGTAATTCTCAAAGTCCTTAAATTTATCATCTGAAAGCAGCTGCTTGAGTATTGGGAACTGGAACAAGGATCGAGTGCTGAAATCAAAGGCTTTCTTCCCTCTCAACACTTCATCCACAAGGTCAGGGGCCGGAGACTTGGTGATGTATTCCTTCACCGCAGGTGCAAGACAGTTGTGGGTGAACTCTTCTGCTTTCTTCTAACACTGGTCTCTTTTATGGAACAGGTCCTTAAAGTCAGTGCAGTACTGTTCCTTGAACTGCTCCAGACAGCGACGTGGATCATTTGCACGGATAAAATCCAAATGCATTTTTTGAAACTCCCGTGCTGCATGTCCACAGATGTGGATCTTCAGACTGGCCTGAAACTCAGCACTTGTTTCCAGATCCCTGTGTCTGTCCAGGTTTTCATCTACCATGCAAAACAAGTCAATCATGCATGTCTTATGGTAATCAGACCTAGTTCTCAATTTTTCAGCTACAAACTGCCTGCTGCACTCGATGATGTGATCAGCCATCTTTTGTGTTTTTATCTTCTGCTCATCTACAAAAAAACTTTTGTGACGAAACATTTCAAACATTCCTTGACTCTTCACTTTGAATGGCTCCATTCCACATTTAGACAAGTCACCCACTTTGGACAGCATTTCATGTACTGAGCTGCCTTTCATATCTAAGTTAAAACGCAGCTGGTACAAGATATCTTGGGCAATATTCCGTTTTTCCAGGCCAGAGAACTTCAGTTCTTTCACAGTCTCATTCCACATCTTCTCAAATTCCTCCCCCAGCTGTTGATCTGACAGAACTTTACTTTTCCTGCATTTCTCCACCAGGTCCAGAACCTTTTGCTCCAGTACAGCTGTATAATTTTTCTTGATGTTCTCTAACCTGAACGTACCCATTCTGATCTCCACGGCTGCCTCTAGCTTGTTTTGAACAGAGTTCTCTGTCTCCTTCCGAATAGTTTTGGCTGAGTTGATAAATTCCTCCTTGTACTTCTCTACTAAGAAAACGTGTCCTTCAGACCTCTCGTAGAATTCAGCGAGGTTGTCCAAAATGAGCTTTTCCCCTTTAGTGAGTTCTAGGGAGGCCTCATATTTCAGGCTGCGCAGTAAGTCGTCCACCTTTGAGGATGGCGGAATCTGTCCTGCTATTGTGCCAAAGTTTGACACCTTTGTCTCAGCTTGGCTTAACCAGGAGTACATGCTCTTCCTGAAGGCCCACTCCCATTTGTTGAACTCAGTGTAAAGCTGAGCATAAGTATCAGCCACCAGGCTGTCACGGTAGCTGAAGAAGAAGTTCTCATACTTCACTGCGCTCCACAAACTCCTGGTCCATTCAAGGAACTCTCTGAATGTGTGTGGTGAGCTCTTTCCAGATTTGTGTTCTTTAAAATGCTCAATCACACTCCTCTTGAACAGATTCACAGCCTCACTGTAGCCAGCATTCACCGGTGCCATGGGAGGGATGCCATGCCAGAGCCCAGGGATGTACCAGGTGTTTCTCTCTGGATCATACTCCATGACATCAGTAAATCTGTAGTTGTTTCGCCTCTTCTCCATCTTAGCTGCTGCTTGGGTCATCTCATTCAGCTGCTCCAGCAGAATCTTCCTGTCTCTCATGTAATTTGTATGAGCAGAGATGTCTGGTACATTCTGGTGCACAAACTGGCAGCAGGGTTTTCTCCCAACTTCTTTCATGCGCAGGAAGGCCTGCACCACATTCTGCAGGAGGTCCTTCATCTCTGTGCAGTTCTCCATGGCGATGTTGATGACTGTGATGTCACTCAGCCCCACCACCAGAGTGGCCAGTTCATTATCATGCTCGTAACTGTCATCCAACTGGGCCAACTCTGGGCACTTCAGACCTTCAGTGTCAATAACCATGATGTAATCACACCCAAGCTGCTCTTTAAAATCCTCTTTTACTTTGATGAGGAGCATGAAGGCCCCTCTTGTGCACCTGCCACTACTGACGGCAAACTGGACCCCGAACATGGCGTTCAGGAGGGTATACTTCCCAGTGCTCTGCACCCCCAGTACAGTCACCACCCGGATCTTACATTTATACTGTGTTAGTTGATCTAGAACCTTCAGAACCTGGGTCACCCACTGCAGAGGAATGTTGGATGCATCTCCATCCACCAGCTCCAGAGGGAAGCCTTCCTGCAGCAGCTCAGCAGCCAGACGTGGCAGAATTTCAGAGGTGAGGCCTTTGGGGAGTGAGCAGGCCGACTCGTACAGCTGACTCATTTCCCGCAGGAAGTGCTCTGTCCCCAAGGAGCAACTGGAGATCTTCCTGTCCAACTCTGCAATGAGCTCCTTGTTTTCTGAGGAATTCTGACACTGTTCCTTGTACTCGGCCTGAAGGAGTGGAAGGCATTTGAGTGACAGGTTGTCCAGGTTGATCCTCATCCACTTGAGGAAATACTTGCGCTCCTCTGTGGAACCAGACATTGCGGAGATGAAACGGGACATAGACTCTGAGATGTTGTGAGCCCTCTGCTGTGCTCTGAGCTTCTGCTTCTGTTCTGCAAGCTCATTCCTGTAAACTTCTATGTTTTTCTTCCCAGCATATTTCATCCTGCACTCTTCCCTCTCCAGTTTGGCCAGCTGTTTCAATGCACATCCTTGCAAGGGCAGCTCTTTCTCCTTGAAGCTTGGTATATCAGAAATCCTTCCTGTGATTTCATCAGCGTTCTGCTTGCCCCTCTGACAGACAATATAATCTTCATCAACCTGGATCCCAACTTCATTGGCAACAGCAGACATCCCTTCAACACTCATTTTGACCATGTTTCCCTTTAAAATGTCAGTCATAGCTGAACGCAAGTAACTCACAATTTCTGCATCGTTCACCTGCGGACCCTTTATAATGATGTTACTGGGTTTTATCTGTAACTCAGAAACACATCTCTTGAAGTCATCTGTATTGAAACTCTTGCTCTGTGAATTGATGATCAAGTACAAATGAGCCTGAAGTTTCTTGGAGTCCAAAATTTTGTAATCAAACCCAAAATCATCACAAAACACAAATATGGCAGCAGAGGTTTGGCAGAGGAAATCGTATTGAGTTTCAAAGTCCCTGAGGTCCCCACGGAGGTTAGCTATAGCCAGTGGCTCAGAGAAGATGTCAATGGTTCTCTTCCCACAGGGCAGATACCAGCTGATCTCCACCAGCCCGTTGGAAATCCTCCTTGGGGTGTTACCGCACTCCATGTTTCTGTGAACAAAGGAGTTGTGGTGCTGCTCAGGGTTGCTGAGAACTTGGTTCAGAATCTGAGACTTGGACAAGCTGCTGTTTCTCAGCCTCACAAAAGAGACCATGGGGAGCTTAGAGAGAACAATGTTCTCCTCCACAAACCCACTTGGGTCTGTCAAAGAGTGCGGCTTGTACTTTTTCACAATACCCCTCATGGTCCAGAGCATTAAAGTGCACTGCTGTGCATCACACTTAGGAAGCAGCAGAGGCACAGAGAACTGGCACATGGACATTTTCAAAACCATCTCCTGCTGGAGAAAGCCATCTGAGCAGAGAAACACAGCAGTTATGAGGTCCAGAGGGTTGACTCTGTTGCTGTGGCCCTGTGGATTGCACACAGTGTCCATTAAGCTGTCCAGGTTTTGGGAAGTCAAGTCCTGTTCTGTGGCGCACCTCACACTCCTAGCAGTCACATTCATCATCATCAATCTCCTCAGGAAACACCATGGCAGAGATTTCAGAGACTGGATGCTTTCATCAGTTAAAGTCTCTCCATCAATCTCCAGCACTTTGTTCAGAGTCAGCTTGTTCTTCAGGTGGTCTTCCAGTCCCAAGTCACACACCAGCTCATCCAGACTAGGTCCTGTCATTGTGGAAAGAAACTGTATTACTACATTTCTGTACAGTGACACACAATCCATTTAAAATGACTAATAATAGATTGTGATAGTAATGCTTACAAAAAGGACCTGAACAATACAGCCTATTTTATGATATTTAAAAAGACGAGTATACATATTAAATATGCATCCTCAAATGAATATATTTTTGTCACTGACTTGTTTGCATGCATGTTGAGCTGGTCTTGCTGCAGCTGCCGTTTGGAAGGACTGCAGTAAGGTTGAAAGTATATTTCATCCCAGGTCTCAGATCAGTAAGGACAGCTGTGGTGGTGTTGGGTGCACATATCTGTGATCTGGGCTCTTCTCCCTCACAGCCGTAGGTGATGTGGATCTCATGAGAAACTCCCTCCATGCTGACCGGTCTTTCCCAGCACAGAGTCACTGACCTGCTCTGCACATCAGTGGCTTCCACCCTCCCAGGGGCACATGGCTCTATTTGAGAGAACGGAGAGGAAATTTAGAATTCACTTATACTGCAAGAGTCCAGTTTTGCAAAAAGTCCAGGACATTTATTAAAGGTTTCATTATTTCTGTCTGTTGCTTTACAATACAGACAATCTAAAGACAACACGTACCTATACTTGAACACTTAAATCCTGGACAAAGCTACCACTATCTATGGTAATATTGGTATTAAATGTTCTAATAATAGAAAACATCGGACAAAGGATTAGCTCATAACTTGAGGCATCAGTTTGTTTCCCCTTGTTTTCTCACATGGTACTTCAGTCATTCACTAGTTAGACATCACAATGGCCTCTTTCTCAAGCCACTTCTCAAACAGTGTTCCCATTTGCACCACCTCAATAATCTAAGTTTATAAACTGCCAGTCATTAAGCACAGATGATGATTGATGAAGATTATTACAAGCAACACTCACATTTAATTCAGTTCCATCACTTGCTACTGTCACTCTCTGCAGAAAACTGAGCACTAATTCCCACCAGCGAGCAGGACATGCAAGTCAGCTTGGACATGTTCTTTACAGTATGCAACATCTTCAGTCTCACAATTAGTGCCAAAAAGTCAGAAGTAATTTATCGGCCTGTCCCAGGTAAGGTTTTTTAGAAACCTTGCATCGCAGTGAAGGGATTAACTCCCAACGCTGTAGACAGCTTCACCTATCTAGGCAGTACTTTATCCAGATGTAGGTGAAGAAAGTAACTGCAGGATTGCTAAGACCAGCAGTGCATTTGGTAGGTTGTGAGTCAAATTCTGGGAATGAAGAGACATCAGCCTCAACACAAAGCTACAAAGTAGTGTATATACATTTTGGTCACCCACTTGTGTGTATGCATGCTGAGCTGGTCTTGCTGCAGATGCCGTTTGGAAGGACTGCAGTGAGGTTGAAAGTATATTTAATCCCAGGTCTCAGATCAGTAAGGACAGCTGTGGTGGTGTTGGGTGCACATATCTGTGATCTGGGCTCTTCTCCATCACAGCTGTAGGTGATGTGGATCTCATGAGAAACTCCCTCCATGCTGACCGGTCTATTCCAGCACAGAGTCACTGACCTGCTCTGCACATCAGTGGCTGTCACCCTCCCTGGGGCAGATGGCTCTATTTGAGAGAACGGAGAGGAAATTTTGAATTCACTTACACTGCAAGCCTCCAGTTTTGCTATAAGTCCAGGACATTCATTAAATGTTTCATTATTTTTGTCTGTTACATTACAATACAAAAAATTCAAAGACAACACATACCTATACATGTACAGTTAAATCCTGGACAAAGCTACCACTATCTATGGTAATATTGGTAATAAATGTTCTAATAACAGAAATCATCGGACAAAGGATTAGCTCATAACTTGAGCCATCAGTTTGTTTCCCCTTGTTTTCTCACATGGTACTTCGGTCATTCACTAGCTAGACGACACAATGGCCTCTTTCTCAAGCCACTTCTCAAACAATGTTCCCCTTTGCACCACCTCAATAATATAAGTTTATAAACTGCCAGTCATTAAGCACAGATGATGATTGGTGAAGATTTTTGCAAGCGACACTCACATTTAATTCAATTCCATCGCTTGCTACTGTCACTCTCTGCAGAATATTGAGCACTAATTCCCACCAGCGAGCAGGACCTGCAAGCCAGCTTGGACATGTTCTCTACAGTACGCAACATCTTCAGTCTCACAATTAGTGCCAAAAAGTCAGAAGTAATTTATCGGCCTGTCCCAGGTAAGGTTAATCAGAAACCTTGCATCGCAGTGAAGGGATTAACTCCCAACGCTGTAGACAGCTTCACTTATCTAGGCAGTACTTTATCCAGATGTAGGTGAAGAAAGCAACTGCAGGATTACCAAAGCCAGCAGTGCATTTGGTAGGTTGTGAGTCAAATTCTGGGAATGAAGAGACATCAGCCTCAACACAAAGCTACAAAGTAGTGTATATACATTTTGGTCACCTACTTGTTTCTGTGCAGGCTGAGCTGGTCTTGCTGCAGATGCCGTTTGGAAGGACTGCAGTGAGGTTGAAAGTATATTTCATCCCAGGTCTCAGATCAGAAAGGACAGCTGTGGTGGTGTTGGGTGCACATATCTGTGATCTGGGCTCTTCTCCATCACAGCTGTAGGTGATGTGGATCTCATGAGAAAATCCCTCCATGCTGACCGGTCTATTCCAGCACAGAGTCACTGACCTGCTCTGCACATCAGTGGCTGTCACCCTCCCTGGGGCAGATGGCTCTATTTGAGAGAACGGAGAGGAAATTTTGAATTCACTTACACTGCAAGCCTCCAGTTTTGCTATAAGTCCAGGACATTCATTAAATGTTTCATTATTTTTGTCTGTTACATTACAATACAAAAAATTCAAAGACAACACATACCTATACATGTACAGTAAAATCCTGGACAAAGCTACCACTATCTATGGTAATATTGGTAATAAATGTTCTAATAACAGAAATCATCGGACAAAGGATTAGCTCATAACTTGAGCCATCAGTTTGTTTCCCCTTGTTTTCTCACATGGTACTTCAGTCATTCACTAGCTAGACGACACAATGGCCTCCTTCTCAAGCCACTTCTCAAACAATGTTCCCCTTTGCACCACCTCAATAATATAAGTTTATAAACTGCCAGTCATTAAGCACAGATGATGATTGGTGAAGATTTTTGCAAGCGACACTCACATTTAATTCAATTCCATCGCTTGCTACTGTCACTCTCTGCAGAATATTGAGCACTAATTCCCACCAGTGAGCAGGACCTGCAAGTCAGCTTGGACATGTTCTCTACAGTATGCAACATCTTCAGTCTCACAATTAGTGCCAAAAAGTCAGAAGTAATTTATCGGCCTGTCCCAGGTAAGGTTAATCAGAAACCTTGCATCGCAGTGAAGGGATTAACTCCCAACGCTGTAGACAGCTTCACTTATCTAGGCAGTACTTTATCCAGATGTAGGTGAAGAAAGCAACTGCAGGATTACCAAAGCCAGCAGTGCATTTGGTAGGTTGTGAGTCAAATTCTGGGAACAAAAAGACATCAGCCTCAACACAAAGCTACAAAGTAGTGTATATACATTTTGGTCACCTACTTGTTTCTGTGCAGGCTGAGCTGGTCTTGCTGCAGATGCCGTTTGGAAGGACTGCAGTGAGGTTGAAAGTATATTCCATCCCAGGTCTCAGATCAGTAAGGACAGCCGTGGTGGTGTTGGGTGCACATATCTGTGATCTGGGCTCTTCTCCCTCATAGCCGTAGGTGATGTGGATCTCATGAGAAACTCCCTCCATGCTGACCGGTCTATCCCAGCACAGAGTAACTGACCTGCTCTGCACATCAGTGGCTGTCACCCTCCCAGGGGCACATGGCTCTATTTGAGAGAACGGAGAGGAAAGTCTCAGGCAGAGCTGTAATTTCTCTCAGCCGGCAAATTCTTATTATATTTTTCAAGAAAGAAGTGCAGGATATGTATGCAAAAGTTTATTTACTTGTAACTCTACAATATAAAAAATCAGAAGACAACACATACATTCACATGCACACCTAAAAAGTACTACAGATCCTGGCAGATTCAATCCTAGATATCTGTGTACTTCAGAATTAGGAGACTTTATAGTCCACAAAAGGAAGTTTGCTTTGTACAAGTCAGTGTTTAAAACATCAGATATTAATTCTATATCACAATGACTGATGTGAGGGCCACAGGCTAACGGTCATTAAGGTCGTTCAGGCTTGACTTTTCTGGAATGAGCCGTATTTGAGACCTATTCCACAATGAAGGCACAGAAAGTTCATGAAGGGATCAGTTGCATTTGAGCAAATAGTAAGAGACTAAGAGGTGAAGGATCATGTTAAAATTTTGACTTACATAAAGCACTATATAAGCAAATGGATAAAATGTAATGGCTTGATATATATAGTTCATTAAGTGTTGAATGTTTACATTCAATAGCCAATGTATGTAATTTTACCGCATAAAATGTAGCTGTTGGAATGCAAGTAAAAGGCTATGGACAGCAGCTGCAGTAATTAAGTACATTAAGGGATTAAAGAACCTCTATTTCTGTTTAACTGTCCCCCATGGTCAGTCTTAGAATGGACTCCATAACCTACACTTGGCTATAACTGGAAGTTTCCATATGATGACTGAATGAATCTCATAGACTGGGCCAACAGCTCTTTGACTCTGAGAACTAAATAAACTCATGTATTAGACTTAATATCTTTGAAGACTGTATTTGTACTTCTTCCCAACCCGCCGTATTACTAAGTTATATAAAGGAGCTCCTGACTTTGTCGTTTTTTATCTTCATCTTCAACACAATCATTTTCTGTTAAGAAATTCCTACAGAGGTCACAGAATATACTCTGTCATGAAATTTATTGTGAGCTTAAAAAGTAATAGTCCCTGACCCTCACCAGTTAGATCACATCAGAATATAATGTTTTCTTGTCTGTGGCAATCTGGGGAATTAAATAGGATGGAAAGTGTAAGGTGTTGCACAGCCAATCAGATATAGGGAATGATTACAGTGGTATCCGAAAGCTTGGGCACTACTCACTTGTGTGTATGCATGTCGAGCTGGTCTTGCTGCAGATGCCGTTTGGAAGGACTCCAGTGAGGTTGAAAGTATATTTCATCCCAGGTCTCAGATCAGAAAGGACAGCTGTGGTGGTGTTGGGTGCACATATCTGTGATCTGGGCTCTTCTCCATCACAGCTGTAGGTGATGTGGATCTCATGAGAAACTCCCTCCATGCTGACCGGTCTTTCCCAGCACAGAGTCACTGACCTGCTCTGCACAACAGCGGCTTCCACCCCCTTAGGGGCAGATGGCTCTATTTGAATGGTGAGGGAGGTTTCAGTCAGAGCAGTAATTTCTCTTAGTCGGCAAATTCTTATTATATTTTTTAAGAAAAAGGGCAGGATATTTATGCAATAGTTTATTAATTTACTTGTAACTCTATAACATAAAAAATCAGAAGACAACACATATATTCACATGCACACCTAAAAAGTACTACAGATCCTGGCAGATTCAATCCTAGATATCTTTGTACTTCACAATTTGGAGACTCTATATTCCACAAAAGGAAGTTTGCTTTGTACAAGTCAGTGTTTAAAACATCAGATATTAATTCTATATCACAATGACTGATGTGAGGGCCACAGGCTAACAGTCACTAAGCTCGTTCAGGCTTGACTTTTCTGGAATGAGCCGTATTTGAGACCTATTCCACAATGAAGGGACAGAAAGTTCATGAAGGGAGCAGTTGCATTTGAGCAAATAGTAAGAGACTAAGAGGTCACAGAACATACTCTGTCATGAAATTTATTGTGAGCTTAAAAAGTAATAGTCCCTGACCCTGACCCTCACCAGTTAGATCACCTCAGAATTTAATGATTGTTTTTGTGGCAACCTGGGGAATTAAATAGGATGGAAAATGTAAAGTGTTTTGCAGCCAATCAGATATAGGGAATGATTACAGTGGTATCAACAAGTTTGGGCACTACTCACTTGTGTGTATGCATGTTGAGCTGGTCTTGCTGCAGATGCCGTTTGGAAGGACTGCAGTGAGGTTGAAAGTATATGTCATCCCAGGTCTCAGATCAGAAAGGACAGCTGTCATGGAGTTGGGTGCACATATCTGTGATCTGGGCTCTTCTCCATCACAGCTGTAAGTGATGTGGATCTCATGAGAAACTCCCTCCATGCTGACCGGTCGTTCCCAGCACAGAGCCGCTGACCTGCTCTGCACATCAGTGGCTGTCACCCTCCATGGGGCAGATGGCTCTATTTGAGAGAACGGAGAGGAAATTTCGAATTCACTTACACTGCAAGCCTCCAGTTTTGCTATAAGTCCAGGACATTTATTAAAGGTTTCATTATTTTTGTCTGTTACTTTACAATACAAAAAACCTAAAGACAACACATACCTATACTTGTACAGTTAAATCCTGGACAAAGCTACCACTATCTATGGTAATATTAGTAATAAATGTTCTAATGATAGAAATCATCGGACAAAGGGTTAGCTCATAACTTGAGCCATCAGTTTGTTTCCCCATGTTTTCTCACATGGTACTTCAGTCATTCACTAGCTAGACGTCACAGTGGCCTCTTTCTCAAACCACTTCTCAAACAATGTTCCCATTTGCACCACCTCAATAATATAAGTTTATAAACTGCCAGTAATTAAGCACAGATGATGATAGATGAAGATTTTTACAAGCGACACTCACATTTAATTCAGTTCCATCACGTGCTACTGTCACTCTCTGCAGAAAACTGAGCACTAATTCCCACCAGCGAGCAGGACATGCAAGTCAGCTTGGACATGTTCTCTACAGTACGCAACATCTTCAGTCTCACAATTAGTAACAAAAAGTCAGAAGTAATTTATCGACCTGCCCCACGTAAGGTTTATCAGAAACTTTGCATGGCAGTGAAGGGATTAACTCCCAACGCTGTAGACAGCTTCACCTATCTAGGCAGTACTTTATCCAGATGTAGGTGAAGAAAGCAACTGCAGGATTGCTAAGGCCAGCAGTGCATTTGGTAGGTTGCGAGTCAAATTCTGGGAACAAAGAGACATCAGCCTCAACACAAAGCTACAAAGTAGTGTATATACATTTTGGTCACCCACTTGTTTCTGTGCATGTTGAACTGGTCTTGCTGCAGATGCCGTTTGGAAGGACTGCAGTGAGGTTGAAAGTATATGTCATCCCAGGTCTCAGATCAGAAAGGACAGCTGTGGTGGAGTTGGGTGCACATATCTGTGATCTGGGCTCTTCTCCCTCACAGCAGTAGGTGATGTGGATCTCATGAGAAACTCCCTCCATGTTGACTGGTCTATCCCAGCACAGAGTCACTGACCTGCTCTGCACATCAGTGGCTGTCACCCTCCCTGGGGCAGATGGCTCTATTTGAGAGAACGGAGAGGAAATTTCGAATTCACTTATACTGCAAGCGTCCAGTTTTGCAAAACGTCCAGGACATTTATCCAAGGATTAATTATTTTTGTCTGTTACTTTACAATACAAAAAATCCAAAGACAACACTTGGCTATACTTGTACAGATAAATCCTGGACAAAGCTACCACTGTCTATGGTAAAATTGGAAATAAATGTTCTAATAATGGATGTCATCGGACAAAGGGTTAGCTCATAACTTGAGCCATCAGTTTGCTTCCCCTCGTTTTCTCGCATGGTACTTCAGTCATTCACTAGCTAGACGTCACAATGGCCTCTTTCTCAAGCCACTTCTCAAACAATTTTCCCATTTGCACCACCTCAATAATCTAAGTTTATAAACCGCCAGTTATTAAGCACAGATGATGATTGGTGAAGATTTTTGCAAGCGACACTCACATTTAATTCAGTTCCATCGCTTGCTACTGTCACTCTCTGCAGAATACTGAGCACTAATTCCCACCAGCCAGCAGGACCTGCAAGTCAGCTTGGACATGTTCTCTACAGTATGGAACATCTTCAGTGTCACAATTAGTGCCAAAAAGTCCGAAGTAATTTATCGGCCTGTCCCAGGGAAGGTTTACCAGAAACCTTGCATTGCAGTGAAGGGATTAACTCCCACCGCTGTAGACAGCTTCAACTATCTAGGCAGTACTTTATCCAGGTGTAGGTGAAGAACGCAACTGCAGGATTGCTAAAGCCAGCAGTGCATTTGGGAGGTTGTGAGTCAAATTCAGGGAATGAACAGACATCAGCCTCAACACAAAGCTACAAAGTAGTGTATATACATTTTGGTCACCCACTTGTTTGTATGGATGTTGAGCTGGTCTTGCTGCAGATGCCGTTTGGAAGGACTGCAGTGAGGTTGAAAGTATATTTCATCCCAGGTCTCAGATCAGTAAGGACAGCTGTGGTGGTGTTGGGTGCACATATCTGTGATCTGGGCTCTTCACCCTCTCCCTCACAGCTGTAGGTGATGTGGATCTCATGAGAAACTCCCTCCATGCTGACCGGTCTTTCCCAGCACAGAGTAACTGACCTGCTCCGCACATCAGTGGCTTCCACCCTCCCAGGGGCACATGGCTCTATTTGAGAGAACGGAGAGGAAATTTAGAATTTGCTTATACTGCAAGCTGTTTCATTATTTTTTTCTGTTACTTTACAATACAAAATATCTAAAGACAACACATACCTATACTTGCACAGTTAAATCCTGCATAAAACTACCACTTTCTATGGTAATATTGGTAATAAATGTTCTAATAATAGAAATCATCGGACAGAGGGTTAGCTCATAACTTGAGCCATCAGTTTGTTTCCCCTTGTTTTCTCGCATGGTACTTCAGTCATTCACTAGCTAGACGACACAATGGCCTCTTTCTCAAGCCACTTCTCAAACAATTTTCCCATTTGCACCACCTCAATGATCTAAGTTTATAAACTCCCAGTCAATAAGCACAGATGATGATTGATGAAGATTTTTACAAGCAACACTCACATTTCATTCAGTTCCATCGCTTGCTAGTCACTCTCTTTTCACTGAGCACTAATTCCCACCAGCCAGCAGGACATGCAAGTCAGCTTGGACATGTCCTCTACAGTATGCAACGTCTTCAGTCTCACAATTAGAACCAAAAATGACGGGAGTAATTTATCGGCCTGTCCCAGGTAAGGTTTTTCAGAAACCTTGCATCGCAGTGAAGGGATTAACTCCCAACGCTGTAGACAGCTTCACTTATCTAGGCAGTACTTTATCCAGATGTAGGTGAAGAAAGTAACTGCAGGATTGCTAAGGCCAGCAGTGCATTTAGGAGGCTGCATTTCAAATTCTGGGACTGAAGAGGCATCAGCCTCAACACAAAGCTACAAAGTAGTGTATATACATTTTGGTCACTCACTTGTGTGTATGCATGCTGAGCTGGTCTTGCTGCAGATGCCGTTTGGAAGGACTGCAGTGAGGTTGAAAGTATATTCCATCCCAGGTCTCAGATCAGTAAGGACAGCTGTGGTGGTGTTGGGTGCACATATCAGTGATCTGGGCTCTTCTCCCTCATAGCCGTAGGTGATGTGGATCTCATCAGAAACGCCCTCCATGCTGACCGGTCTTTCCCAGCACAGAGTAACTGACCTGCTCCGCACATCAGTGGCTTCCACCCTCCCAGGGGCACATGGCTCTATTTGAGAGAACGGAGAGGAAATTTCGAATTCACTTACACTGCAAGCCTCCAGTTTTGCAAAAAGTCCAGGACATTTATTAAAGGTTTCATTATTTTTGTCTGTTACTTTACAATACAAAAAACCTAAAGACAACACATACCTATACTTGTACAGTTAAATCCTGGACAAAGCTACCACTATCTATGGTAATATTAGTAATAAATGTTCTAATGATAGAAATCATCGGACAAAGGGTTAGCTCATAACTTGAGCCATCAGTTTGTTTCCCCATGTTTTCTCACATAGTACTTCAGTCATTCACTAGCTAGACGTCACAGTGGCCTCTTTCTCAAACCACTTCTCAAACAATGTTCCCATTTGCACCACCTCAATAATATAAGTTTATAAACTGCCAGTAATTAAGCACAGATGATGATAGATGAAGATTTTTACAAGCGACACTCACATTTAATTCAGTTCCATCGCTTGCTACTGTCACTCTCTGCAGAAAACTGAGCACTAATTTCCACCAGCGAGCAGGACATGCAAGTCAGCTTGGACATGTTCTCTACAGTACGCAACATCTTCAGTCTCACAATTAGTAACAAAAAGTCAGAAGTAATTTATCGACCTGCCCCAGGTAAGGTTTATCAGAAACTTTGCATGGCAGTGAAGGGATTAACTCCCAATGCTGTAGACAGCTTCACCTATCTAGGCAGTACTTTATCCAGATGTAGGTGAAGAAAGCAACTGCAGGATTGCTAAGGCCAGCAGTGCATTTGGTAGGTTGCGAGTCAAATTCTGGGAACAAGAGACATCAGCCTCAACACAAAGCTACAAAGTAGTGTATATACATTTTGGTCACCCACTTGTTTCTGTGCATGTTGAACTGGTCTTGCTGCAGATGCCGTTTGGAAGGACTGCAGTGAGGTTGAAAGTATATGTCATCCAGGTCTCAGATCAGAAAGGACAGCTGTGGTGGAGTTGGGTGCACATATCTGTGATCTGGGCTCTTCTCCCTCACAGCAGTAGGTGATGTGGATCTCATGAGAAACTCCCTCCATGTTGACTGGTCTATCCCAGCACAGAGTCACTGACCTGCTCTGCACATCAGTGGCTGTCACCCTCCCTGGGGCAGATGGCTCTATTTGAGAGAACGGAGAGGAAATTTCGAATTCACTTATACTGCAAGCGTCCAGTTTTGCAAAACGTCCAGGACATTTATCCAAGGATTAATTATTTTTGTCTGTTACTTTACAATACAAAAAATCCAAAGACAACACTTGGCTATACTTGTACAGATAAATCCTGGACAAAGCTACCACTGTCTATGGTAAAATTGGAAATAAATGTTCTAATAATGGATGTCATCGGACAAAGGGTTAGCTCATAACTTGAGCCATCAGTTTGCTTCCCCTCGTTTTCTCGCATGGTACTTCAGTCATTCACTAGCTAGACGTCACAATGGCCTCTTTCTCAAGCCACTTCTCAAACAATTTTCCCATTTGCACCACCTCAATAATCTAAGTTTATAAACCGCCAGTTATTAAGCACAGATGATGATTGGTGAAGATTTTTGCAAGCGACACTCACATTTAATTCAGTTCCATCGCTTGCTACTGTCACTCTCTGCAGAATACTGAGCACTAATTCCCACCAGCAGTGCATTTAGGAGGCTGCATTTCAAATTCTGGGACTGAAGAGGCATCAGCCTCAACACAAAGCTACAAAGTAGTGTATATACATTTTGGTCACTCACTTGTGTGTATGCATGCTGAGCTGGTCTTGCTGCAGATGCCGTTTGGAAGGACTGCAGTGAGGTTGAAAGTATATTCCATCCCAGGTCTCAGATCAGTAAGGACAGCTGTGGTGGTGTTGGGTGCACATATCAGTGATCTGGGCTCTTCTCCCTCATAGCCGTAGGTGATGTGGATCTCATCAGAAACGCCCTCCATGCTGACCGGTCTTTCCCAGCACAGAGTAACTGACCTGCTCCGCACATCAGTGGCTTCCACCCTCCCAGGGGCACATGGCTCTATTTGAGAGAACGGAGAGGAAGTTTCGAATTCACTTACACTGCAAGCCTCCAGTTTTGCAAAAAGTCCAGGACATTTATTAAAGGTTTCATTATTTTGTCTGTACTTTACAATACAAAAAACCTAAAGACAACACATACCTATACTTGTACAGTTAAATCCTGGACAAAGCTACCACTATCTATGGTAATATTAGTAATAATGTTCTAATGATAGAAATCATCGGACAAAGGGTTAGCTCATAACTTGAGCCATCAGTTTGTTTCCCCATGTTTTCTCACATAGTACTTCAGTCATTCACTAGCTAGACGTCACAGTGGCCTCTTTCTCAAACCACTTCTCAAACAATGTTCCCATTTGCACCACCTCAATAATATAAGTTTATAAACTGCCAGTAATTAAGCACAGATGATGATAGATGAAGATTTTTACAAGCGACACTCACATTTAATTCAGTTCCATCGCTTGCTACTGTCACTCTCTGCAGAAAACTGAGCACTAATTTCCACCAGCGAGCAGGACATGCAAGTCAGCTTGGACATGTTCTCTACAGTACGCAACATCTTCAGTCTCACAATTAGTAACAAAAAGTCAGAAGTAATTTATCGACCTGCCCCAGGTAAGGTTTATCAGAAACTTTGCATGGCAGTGAAGGGATTAACTCCCAATGCTGTAGACAGCTTCACCTATCTAGGCAGTACTTTATCCAGATGTAGGTGAAGAAAGCAACTGCAGGATTGCTAAGGCCAGCAGTGCATTTGGTAGGTTGCGAGTCAAATTCTGGGAACAAAGAGACATCAGCCTCAACACAAAGCTACAAAGTAGTGTATATACATTTTGGTCACCCACTTGTTTCTGTGCATGTTGAACTGGTCTTGCTGCAGATGCCGTTTGGAAGGACTGCAGTGAGGTTGAAAGTATATGTCATCCCAGGTCTCAGATCAGAAAGGACAGCTGTGGTGGAGTTGGGTGCACATATCTGTGATCTGGGCTCTTCTCCCTCACAGCAGTAGGTGATGTGGATCTCATGAGAAACTCCCTCCATGTTGACTGGTCTATCCCAGCACAGAGTCACTGACCTGCTCTGCACATCAGTGGCTGTCACCCTCCCTGGGGCAGATGGCTCTATTTGAGAGAACGGAGAGGAAATTTCGAATTCACTTATACTGCAAGCGTCCAGTTTTGCAAAAGTCCAGGACATTTATCAAAGGATTAATTATTTTTGTCTGTTACTTTACAATACAAAAAATCCAAAGACAACACTTGGCTATACTTGTACAGATAAATCCTGGACAAAGCTACCACTGTCTATGGTAAAATTGGAAATAAATGTTCTAATAATGGATGTCATCGGACAAAGGGTTAGCTCATAACTTGAGCCATCAGTTTGCTTCCCCTCGTTTTCTCGCATGGTACTTCAGTCATTCACTAGCTAGACGTCACAATGGCCTCTTTCTCAAGCCACTTCTCAAACAATTTTCCCATTTGCACCACCTCAATAATCTAAGTTTATAAACCGCCAGTTATTAAGCACAGATGATGATTGGTGAAGATTTTTGCAAGCGACACTCACATTTAATTCAGTTCCATCGCTTGCTACTGTCACTCTCTGCAGAATACTGAGCACTAATTCCCACCAGCAGTGCATTTAGGAGGCTGCATTTCAAATTCTGGGACTGAAGAGGCATCAGCCTCAACACAAAGCTACAAAGTAGTGTATATACATTTTGGTCACTCACTTGTGTGTATGCATGCTGAGCTGGTCTTGCTGCAGATGCCGTTTGGAAGGACTGCAGTGATGTTGAAAATATATTCCATCCCAAGTCTCAGATCAGAAAGGACAGCTGTGGTTGTGTTGGGGGCACATATCTGTAATCTGGGATCTTCTCCCTCACAGCAGTAGGTGATGTGGATCTCATGAGAAACTCCCTCCATGCTGACTGGTCTTTCCCAGCACAGAGTCACTGACCTGCTCTGCACATCAGTGGCTGTCACCCTCCCTGGGGCAGATGGCTCTATTTGAGAGAACAGAGAGGGAGGTTTCAGTCAGAGCTGTAATATCTCTTAGTCGGCAAATTCTTATTATATTTTTTAAGAAAAAGGGCAGGATATTTATGCAATAGTTTATTAATTTGTAACTCTATAACATAAAAAATCAGAAGACAACACATATATTCACATGCACACCTAAAAAGTACTACAGATCCTGGCAGATTCAATCCAAGATATCTTTGTACTTCAGAATTTGGAGACTTTATAGTCCACAAGAGGATGTTTACTTTGTGCAAGTCAGTGTTTAAAACATCAGATATTAATTCTATATCACAATGACTGATTTGAGGGCCACAGGCTAACGGTCATTAAGCTCGTTCAGGCTTGACTTTTCTGGAATGAGCCGTATTTGAGACCTATTCCACAATGAAGGCACAGAAAGTTCATGAAGGGAGCAGTTGCATTTGAGCAAATAGTAAGAGACTAAGAGGTCACAGAATATACTCTGTCATTAAATTTATTGTGAGCTTAAAAAGTAATAGTCCCTGACCCAGACCCTCACCAGTTAGATCACCTCAGAATTTAATGTTTTTTTTTGTGGCAGCCTGGGGAATTAAATAGGATGGAAAACGTAAGGTGTTATACAGCCAATCAGATATAGGGAATGATTACAGTGGTATCCAAAAGTTTGGGCACTACTCACTTGTGTGTATGCATGTTGAGCTGGTCTTACTGCAGATGCCGTTTGGAAGGACTGCAGTGAGGTTGAAAGTATATTCCATCCCAGGTCTCAGATCAGTAAGGACAGCTTTGGTGGAGTTGGGTGCACATATCTGTGATCTGGGCTCTTCTCCCTCACAGCCGTAGGTGATGTGGATCTTGTGAGAAACTCCCTCTATGCTGACCGGTCTTTCCCAGCACAGAGTCACTGACCTGCTCTGCACATCAGTGGCTTCCACCCTCCCAGGGGCACATGGCTCTATTTGAGAGAACGGAGAGGAAATTTTGAATTGACTTACACTGCAGGCCTCCAGTATTGCTAAAAGCCCAGGACATTTATTAAAGGTTTCATTATGCTTGTCTGTTACATTACGATACAAAAAATCCAAAGACAACACATACCTATACTTGTACAGTTAAATCCTGGACAAAGCTACCACTATCTATGGTAATATTGGTAATAAATTTTCTAATAATAGAAATCATCGGACAAAGGGTTAGCTCATAACTTGAGCCATCAGTTTGTTTCCCCTTGTTTTCTCACATGGTACTTCAGTTATTCACTAGCTAGACGTCACAATGGCCTCTTTCTCAAACCACTTCTCAAACAATTTTCCATTTGCACCACCTCAATAATATAAGTTTATAAACTCCCAGTCAATAAGCACAGATGATGATTGATGAAGATTTTTACTAGCGACACTCACATTTAATTCAGTTCCATTGCTTGCTACTGTCACTCTCTGCAGAAAACTGAGCACTAATTTCCACCAGCGAGCAGGACATGCAAGTCAGCTTGGACATGTTCTCTACAGTATGCAACATCTTCAGTCTCACAATTAGTAACAAAAAGTCAGAAGTAATTTATCTGCCTATCTAGGTAGTACTTTATCCAGATGTAGGTGAAGAAAGTAACTGCAGGATTGCTAAGGCCAGCAGTGCATTTGGTAGGTTGTGAGTCAAATTCTGGGAACGAAGAGACATCAGCCTCAACACAAAGCTACAAAGTAGTGTATATACATTTTGGTCACCCACTTGTTTCTGTGCATGTTGAGCTGGTCTTGCTGCAGATGCCGTTTGGAAGGACTGCAGTGAGGTTGAAAGTATATGTCATCCCAGGTCTCAGATCAGTAAGGACAGCTGTGGTGGTTTTGGGGGCACATATCTGTAATCTGGGCTCTTCTCCCTCACAGCAGTAGGTGATGTGGATCTCATGAGAAACTCCCTCCATGCTGACTGGTCTTTCCCAGCACAGAGTCACTGATTTGGTCTTCACATCAGTGGCTTCCACCCTCCCAGGGGCAGATGGCTCTATTTCAGAGAACGAAGAGGGACGTTTCAATCAGACCTGTATTCTCTTTTAGCCGGCAAACATTATATTTTGCAAGAAAAAGTCCCGGATATTTACAGTTTGTAAAGTTTTATTCATTATTTCTACATATACACACAAAGCTTACACACTTGTACACCTGAAAAACACTACAGATCCTGGCATACTGAATCCTTGCTATCCCTTGACTTCAGACTTTAGAGACTTTATTGTCCACAAGTGGAAATTTTCTTTGTACAGTATTTAAAAAAATCACATTTTACTTCCATGCAAACTCCCAGAAAAGCATGCAGTATGTACTCGTTTAAATGGTGCTGATTCTGGGCCCAGACTGGATCTGTTGTCTGTGGTCCCCTCCTGCTACTCAGAATCTCCACGAGTGATGGTAAGAGACAACCCACAGTCACACTCCCTGGTATAAGAGGTCCCCAACCCTTATCATGCAACCCAAGTAAAAATTTTGATTGAAACATAAATTATTTGTATATCATTTTAAAACCAGTTCCTTTGTGTTACGACCTGATCTAGGGTCAGACCTTAACAGGGTGAATGATAAGGGAAATGGGAAAGGGAAACATAGTGCAAATCAGTAACTCTGGTCCCTATCTGCCTATCCAAATCTAGCTGAATGCTGGCTAGTCTTTGAAGGGTACTAGGCATGAGGTGGCTTTGAACGCTCAACTTCAGACAGTTAGGATCAAATTTAAAACATTGGTCCTAGCATACCAGGCAGTCAAGGGATCAGCCCCAGCATACCTCCACAAGATCTTCAAACCCTACATGCCAGCCAGACCCCTCCGTTCTGCTACCTCAGGACGCCTGGCACCTCCCCACCTGCGCTTCCCGAACACGTCTCCTGTCTGTTCTGGCCCCACGATGGTGGAATGACGTCCCCGTGGAGGTCAGAGCAGCTGAGACACTGACCCACTTCAAGTGACGACTGAAGGCTCACCTCTTCAGGCTGCACCTCTCCCCATCCCTCCCTACCTCCCTGTAATCTCTAAATTGACTGTAAGCTTAGGGTTGTAACTAGGTAGCTGTTTCGTAGGTGACTTAGTTAATGCACTTGTCTTAACTACTGCTTGTATTTTTGCATAGACTGCGTTGTTGCTGTTCTCGTTTGTGTTAGTGTTAATCAGTTTAACCTACAGGGTCCAAGTTGAACTATGCGGTTGTTCCCTGCACTTGGACCGGTACTTCTCTCTAGGGTTTTCGACATACTTGTTCCTGGTTATGGTTATACACTTTGTTGTACGTCGCTCTGGATAAGAGCGTCTGCCAAATGCCTGAAATGTGATGTAATGTAATGATAGTCGGAAACCAAAAGCCTGAATAATAATAATAATAATAACTTTATTTATATAGCACCTTTCATACAGAGTATGTAGCTCAAAGTGCTTTGACAGATCAACACAGTCATACCACAATATCAGAATAAAACCATATCACAACAATAAATAAAACAACAATAAAAAATGTTATAAAATGAATAAAAGGAGTAGAAAAGGGTATTATTAATTGTATGCCAGGTTAAAAAGATATGTTTTCAGCTGTCATTTAAAAATGTCTACGGAGTCCACCTCTCTAATACCTTTTCCACTATTTTGGCACGTAGTGGATAAAGACGGCTTCCCCTATTTTCTTTTGGGGAACCTTTGGCACATTTAAAAGACCTGCCTTAGAGGACCTAAGGGTTTGTGAGGGGACATAGGACACCAGGGACTCTAAAATGTATGGGGGTGCTAAGCCATTAAGAGCCTTAAAAACAAGTGAGAAAATTTTAAAATCAATTCTAAAAGACACAGGGAGTGCAGTGCAGTGCAGCCAAGACAGGGGTTATATGCTCTCTCTTCCTTGTTTTCATAAATAGCCACGCTGTAGAGTTCTGAATCAGTTCTTTTCAGGAAGGCCAATAAAAAGAGCATTACAGTAATCAAGTCTGCTTGATATAAAAGCATGAATTAGCCTCTCGGCATCCTGCTGGGTTAAAAACGATCGTACTTTGGCTATATTTCTCAGGTGGAAGAACGCTGTCTTGGTCACCTTATTTATGTGGGATTTAAAACTTAAGTCAGAGTCCAGAACTACACCGAGGCTTGTTACTTCTGATTTAATCTGATGGGCAAGATTCCCTAGCCTTTTTGAGATTATATCTCTCTTGCTCTTGGGGCCAACCAAAAGAATCTCTGTCTTATCCTCATTTAGTTTCAGAAAGTTATTGTTCATCCATTGGTCAATTGCAGATAGACAGGCAGTCAGGGAGCATAAGGCACTCAGATCGTTCGGCTCCACGGAAACGTACAATTGCATATCGTCAGCATAACTATGAAAGCTGACATTGTGTTCTCTGATAATATTACCTAAGGGCAGCGTGTATATTGAAAAAAGGAGGGGACCGAGACAGCTTCCTTGTGCAACCCCGAAGGAGACCTCATCTCTCTCTGATTCGTAGCCTACTAAACTAATATAGAATTGCCTCTCTGTAAGGTATGAGGTATGTTTGGAACCGGTTTAGGACACGTTCAGAGAGGCCAACCCACTTTTCGACACGATCTAACAGGATCCTATGGTCGATGGTGTCAAAAGCTGTGCTCAAATCTAAAAGAATGAGAACTGAGACCTTGTTTGCGGCAACGCTTCTCTGTTTCAGCAGTGAAAACGTTGCTCACTGAATAACAAAATAAACGAGACAAAGTTTTAAGAAATGATACCATGTCATTCTACAGTCAATATCTGGGACTAAATATTGAATAAATATACAACCTTGCCATTGGTTTTTACGTGTAGAGATGTCCCTTTTGAGACCGAGTCATCATATATAGTCTTGGACAATCCGTTTGTGAAATATACAAAAATATTCCAAAATAGCTGTTTGTAATATCACACGTGTTGTTTGCGGCGTTGTCGCCCTTTTTAGTACAGTCTGGCTTGATTGACAATTCATGTATTCAGTAGGTGAGAGTATAAGCTTTCTAACCATGTATACCATGTCTAATTTTGCTTTTGGAAGCGTTTTATAAAAATTTCTTATCATCGCATTCACTTACGCATTCACTCGTAGCAGTAAAATACGCTGCACCTAACGAAATGTTGTCAACGATTTCTCGTAATTTCTAGGAAAATACTGTTATTATTGAGGACTTCTGGGCATAGCTAAGCCATATTATGTTTTCTGACAGACCTATCTGACATCGTTTTCTGGAGCAAAACAGAAGCAGTTTCATCATTGCTATGTAAGTATTAGGCCTACTGCTCAAAATATTTCGGTTATATACATTATTTTTGAAATTGAGTGTCTTTAAATAGGTTAGTGATATTATATAATGTGGATATTTTGCACTGTAATGTAAGTGTTAGTTAGTGTGTAATAGTTTTTGTGATGCATGCAACAGTGATGACGAGAGTGTTGGAACATTGCCAAAACGTGGTGGACGGTTGCAAATTGTTTTCATATCGTCCCATCCCCATACAAGAAAACATACGAGAGTAGAGTATAGAAATACATACAAGAGTTAATTATTACACATTTAGGTACTGTACAGCATTGTGTGACAATATATTTGTATTATTTTTAAATCTGATATCAATGTTTCATCTTGAACCTTCATAAGGGGCTCATTTATATGCTTTACAATGGACAAAAAGATTTATATTCCTTTTTGGAGATATTTTGGATATGTTTCTGGACCCCTAGCTATTTTAGAAAGCTTGTAATTACCACTTGAAAATGATGCAACATGAGTTTCTTGAGTAACAAGAGTTGATTTGTAGTGAAATGAATTTGTTGTGATTTACAGCAATGCATAATTTAGACATAATTTAGACATTTTAGGTAGATTTGGAGACGCTGGGTACACTGCATAGTTTTTGCTTCATAGATCTTTAGTAGTTCTACATATCCACCCTTAGATTTTATGAACTTGTGGTCAATACGTTTCTGATCCAGGACGTATATACTTTAACCTGCAGTATATATGCAATCTCCCAGTATTTCATTGCAAACTAAAAAAGAGCAAATTCATTTTAGATTTTTTGCCTAGACAATTGCATTTGTGGCACTTTATTTTGAATTATGAATATAAAGTAATCTAAGCTAGTCAGTATTGTAAGTGTTGCAAATGTTTTGCTTCATTTGAGCCATATTCAAGTCTCTGTGGTGTTCACATCTGGAGTTATAAGGCTTTAAATAGGGTACCCCCTAAATCGGCAAGGATTGGCCAGATTTGACACGTGTGCTAAGGGGTCAAGAAGGCAGTCTTCTGAGTACCTTTGCATAGTCATATCGGTGCGCAATCAGTGCACAATCCACATAGAAAAGGTCTATTTTCATTCCAGCTCAAAAATTCACTATATCGGCCGCCGTATCGGTAATCGGTGAATTTTTCCCCTCTAAAATCGGTACCGGTATCGGTCTGAAAAATCCCATATCGTCGGGCTCTAGTAGGGAGTTTTCTGTAGGAATCGGGCCAGGACCAGGACCCCTTCTCTCACACTGTGCTGGGACACTGGATTTCTGTTTAGTCCAGAGGGAAGAGTGCCCCCTGCTGGCCCAATAATACCTCTTTCAGCAGAAAATGGGTTTTCCCAGGAAGCCTCCCATCCAGATATCAACCGAAAAAACAAGCTTTCAAAACACAGTTGTGCCGGGGTCTCTCCATGAGATCCTCACCTTTACTGATGATCTTATCTTTAGACGCACTCACACACTCCTTTGAGTCTTCAGGTTCCTTCAATGAAAAATCATCACATGCAGTGTATTCATATCATGCATTACATTACATTACAGGAATTTAGCAGACGCTCCTGTCTTTTTAGTCAATTATGAATGCTAGCTAGCTTAAATATTTAGGAGCTGGTTTTTTATTGGACTTTCGCAGCACTGATGTGAGCTTCAGTATATACACAAATTACAATGAAATATGTTAAAATCAACATTTCATAAACAATGCCCTGAATAATAAATGATTAAAGCCTTTACTTTGTCAGTGTGATTATCATTAGTGAGAACCTTTCTTAAGAAACTTACCTTAGCCTTAACTTCAAGTGATGTTCTGCGGAAGGACCCAAACGCAGACCAGAGAAATCCAAAAAACGTTGTCTTTATTCAGTCCGAGGTTCGAAGCCAGGTAATCAGAGAAAGGACGGTGCCGAATCGAGTTTTCAAAAGAATTGTGATAAACAGGCAAAAAATCAAAAACCAGGAGATCAGAGCGGCGAAGGTACAAAGGGACAGGCAAAAGAGAAGTCAAAGCAAAGCAAAGGTCAAACCAGAAGCAAACAAACCAAAAGGGGCAGGCAAACTCGAAGTCGTTCAGAAGGGGTGTCTCAGGCATCTCGATAAACAAAGGCTTACTAAATATCGGCACAATGAATTCGATCAACGTTCTGACCGTGAGCTGGTGGAAAAGACTGACATTTATACACTGGGGAAGGTAACAATCAAGGAGGGGTAAGTGAGTGAGGGCGGAGTAACAAACAACATCCAGGTGAAGAACATTAGGATAACTAATAAAATGACAGGGGACTGACAAAACGCGGACTGGAATCACATAGACAACAATGATAATAGACGGCCTGGGTTAAGCAGGTAAAAACGCGTGCAGAGAGAGAGAGGTGTAGTCAGAGCAAGAGACAGGTGCAGGCAATTGCAGAACTCAGAGTTAGAGCAGGCTTGAAAGAAAAGGGGCGGAGCTACAGCGCAGCATGGAAAAGGGGAGACTGGTTAATGTATTAGTATAGTGATCTAGACTATCAAAAACCCAAAACTAGTGTGTGTTAGTCCATTAGTAATATTCACAGGTTAGTATATTAATGAGGTTAGTACTTTACAATCTATAAATTAGTAAGGATTAGTAGAAATTAGTAAAACTAGAAATAAGTAGGAAGTAAGTAAAAACGAGACTGGAAGGAAGGGGGGGGAAACCACGAAAACCCGGAACCACCCGAATAGTGAAATCACACAAATACAGGGGAGTGAAGCAGCTCAGGGAACACAGACACAGAGACAGTACTGGGGAGACAAGTGACCGGGAAATACAGACTACAACAGGTACTCCATGGCACGTTCAAATACTCGCAACAGAGCCAAACCCAAACCCCTGTGTAAGAGCTGCAGCAGAGTTTAATTTAGTTTGAGTGTCTTTGCCAAGTGCGGCAGAGCTCAGTAATGCAGCTAAGACCTGTCAGTCATCCAATCTGACCAGTCACATGTGTCTAAGACAGAGTTCTGGGTTTTTTGAATGTGACTATAGGAATATGGCTTTGGAGCAGACATCTTAAACCAAAATCTTGGAAGGCTGCATTGTCTGGTGGTTTCTGGAGTGTTTCAGCATTTATGTGCCGAATTTAAGTTGCTGTTTGCCTAAAAAGATCTTTGTTCCCAAGGCCTAAATGGGCTGCTGAAAGGGAAATTCCAAAAAAAAACAAAAACAAACAAAAAAACATGAATGCTGCAGCCCTCCAGGACTGGAGTTAAACCTGCAGACACTGCAACCCTCCTGGACTGGAGTTAAACCTGCAGACACTGCAGCCCTCCTGGACTGGAGTTAAACCTGCAGACACTGCAGTCCTCCAGGACTGGAGTTAAACCTGCAGACGCTGCAGCCCTCCAGGACTGGAGTTAAACCTGCAGACGCTGCGGCCCTCCAGGACTGGAGTTAAACCTGCAGATGCTGCGGCCCTCCAGGACTGGAGTTAAACCTGCAGACGCTGCGGCCCTCCAGGACTGGAGTTAAACCTGCAGACGCTGCGGCCCTCCAGGACTGGAGTTAAACCTGCAGACGCTGCAGCCCTCCAGGACTGGAGTTAAACCTGCAGACGCTGCGGCCCTCCAGGACTGGAGTTAAACCTGCAGACACTGCGGCCCTCCAGGACTGGAGTTAAACCTGCAGACTCTGCGGCCCTCCAGGACTGGAGTTAAACCTGCAGACGCTGCGGCCCTCCAGGACTGGAGTTAAACCTGCAGACGCTGCGGCCCTCCAGGACTGGAGTTTGGTCCCTGCTCTGGGGTTTGTGTAAGAACTCTCACCTCCTCCTCCTCCTGTGCAGTACACACAATGGCTTTTGGTGTCTTTACTCAAAGTCCCATGCATGGTGTCAGTACCCGCTAAACCACTCATTTAATCACATTATTTAAAAAAGAAAATCTGTAAAGCACAATAAACACTGAAAAATGCACACAGAAATATTGTCAGCAGATTGAACAGCTCTGCTAGCTAACCATTTCATCTGAAATAAGCACTAGGGAAATGACTGCATGCATAAACTAATCAAATGGTTGACATGAATGCAGTTTGGCAAACTAGCTGCATCTGTCCCCACATGAATATGACCTAGCAAATGTCCTGATTGCCACTGAAGGTTTCTTAATATGTAAGAAATATGTATATGCTGTGTATAATGAGCTGAAAGTGGTAGCCAACTAGTCAACTAGGCAATTTTCCTAGCTAGCCAATTGGCTAATCAGTCGATTTTGCCTGTAGGTAAAAATTCATACATGATAAATATTTTTGTTGGGTCAAGTGCTGCACAGCAGACCTGGCTGTCTAAAAATACCTGACTCCCCAAATTTATAGAGCTTGTGAGCTATTGAGCCCGCTCATAAACTCTATAACTTGAGAAGTGTTATCTCAGACTTTTGTCTAGTGAACTGAACAGACTCCCCATCGAAGCACAGCATTTCTTCATGTGATGCCAATTAATATATCTACCCCTGACATGTTCATGAGCTTTAGATTCAACTGTAGCTGGCTGTTGCAAATAAACAACCTTGAGCAATTCAAAGCCATTTTCAAATGGAGCGAATGATGCTGTACTGACAAAGTCTGACTGACTAGCCGGGGTGTACCTTTTTCTCAACATCAGAAGAGCCAGTGTCAGGGTGGCCAAGGCTCTGGGAGTGGGTGTGGTTATCAGAGTGGGTGTGGCTCTCACACACTGGGTGCTCAGGCCCTTCCTGTCGGTTAGAGTCTAATACAGTGGGACAAAACAGCAGAACAGAACAGCAGCCGTCAAAATGTAGGCAGATCCCACTACACACGATAAAACACTGGCTCTAAATATCTTTCCATTTACCTGAATGGTTGTAGAAATAAACAATTGAGAGTCATTGTCAGCCTGGCGCTTAATAAGGGGCCACAAACAATACACTCTTTTATGAATTTTATTGTGGGTTCAGAAAGTTGGGAACCATGATTTCACAATACAGGGGAACCTTACTTCTGTTGGAGGTTTTGGGGGTGGCATTATTCTGGGAGACGGTGGCAGTGCATTCAGTTCTCGGCTGCAGGTCCAAACTGGGACGAGTCCAGTCTATGCTGTTCCGCCTAACACGACTGAGGTCAGCAGATGACACATCCGTGGAGTCCCCTGTCTCCTTCCCAGGTACAGAATGCTCTGTGTGAAAGAAGTATTAGCACTAGCATTAGCAGATACAGCAGAGAGCAACAGTCTGATTATGTGCATTACTGTGGTGTGCAGGTGTATCTATGCCACTGATTCCAGTGCTTTTCACATCCTGTCACAGCCCCATTCTCCCAAATAAAAAACCTAATTAATTAACCCTGTAGACTCAGTAGTCTTACAGGCCATGAATAACTAAATATAAAAATGTCTCTCACGGCCCTGAAAATTAATGCTGTCCCACTTTCAATTCAAATTTGAACCAAGGTGGCACATTTAGATAAAATGTGTACATTAAAATCTCTCAACAAACCTGCAAAAACCAAACCAAGTGAAATTTACTCATTTTCTTACAGAATACAGGATTCCTCCACACAAGATAAAACACTGGCTGGAAATATATTTCCAAATATCTGCACGGTTGTGGCAGTAAACATTTGACAGTAATATTTCAATCAAGGCTGATAGAGAGTATTGCAGGGATTCCTGCAGCCATATATACTGCAGTCCCAGTGGCCAGCCTTAGAAAACAAAAAACAGTCACAACAAAACAGCACACCCCTAACTGTGGGCAACCACCATGGTCAAAAAGCTAACAGCTCTTTTTCACAGCATACAGAGCTGTGAAAAAGTTTTTTCCCCCTTCCTGATTTCCTCTACTATTTCATATTTGTCACATTGAATGGTTTAAGATCTTTTGACAAAATGTAATATTAAATAAAATCGGAGTAAATGCAAAAGACATTTTTAAATGATTTTTTCATTTATTTAATGAAAATAGTTATCAAACATCCACGTGAAAAAGTCATTTCCCTCTTAGTTACTCAATAAACCAATTAACCAAATTTACTTTATATTAGCTTCAGCTGATTGAACACAGCCAGGCTTGATTGCAGCCCTGTTGAATCAACCTGTTTTACTCAGGTTCCCTTTGTCTAATATTACATTTGGTCTAAAGATCGGAAGCTATTTTGAGTGACAAATATGTAATAAAAGAGGAAATCTGGAATGGTCAAATACTTTTCGTGGTGCTGTAACATTTGTTGTTGATAATGGTCCAACCTCTCACGCCCAAAAAAAACTGAAATCATCTTGCACTGCTTTGACTAATTTAGCAAGCTGGGCTAAATCAAGCTAGCTAAGTGATGACCTGGAAATGAAGCTAGGGGACCTGGTTGCTAACTAGCTCGTTGGGCTTACCTGTGACAGGTGTCCTTGCAGAGCACAGTCTGTAGCCGCATTCACTGCAGAACTTGTCATTCTGCCCAGATTCCCTGCAGCACTGGGGGCAATCCATCCTCCTCCCTCTGGACAAACATCACACAATTACAGCAAGAAGAACCAAGGCACCATATACCAAATTTCTAAGCATTAAGCATTCTTTTTAAAATATAAACCAATAGAGTTTACAGATGAATCTCAGGGGACTCCAATCGTCTACTTGTCAGCTCAGTTTAACAATCTTGTATTTTTGTGAATAAATGATGGACATTTTAGTCAGATGTGTTCACTCAAGTAACTTTGTTAGATCAATTATACTTCTCATTGTCATCCTGACCTTTGCTACACGAGGCAAAGCATTCTTATTAAAAATAAATAAAAATCTGTATTTGAAAAAATCAAAAAGGATTAAATTCCGTTACATTACAGTACATGTATTTAGCAGATTCTCTGATCCAGAATGACTTACAATGTAAGAAACTATACAGACCTGACAACATTTCAAGAGAAAGGAGAATATATGTGACATCACTAAACCCCTAATGCAAATGAACTACGCTGAGCAAGAAGAAACTGACTGGCAATTCTTACATACAGATTTTATACGTAGAAAGCCCTATTTCTGCACGGTCCTGTGCTATAAGCCTGGTATTAGTCTGACCTTTCTCGATATTAACCAATGCTCCGATATTTTGTTTTTAACTTCTTAAAGGGAAAAATCCGTACTATAATCCAACAACGTTTTTGCGTAAAAGAAGAAAGCAAAGCGTGAACTTGAAATCGTAATCTTTTTTTTACCAGATTGATGCTCCTTCAAGAGGCTGGCATGGATGTGTCAGTGACTTCTGTCCACAGAAAATATCACAAACAGAACTACAGAAAACTATAAAGGAACTATAAAAATGAAATCCCTCGCAAAGAAAACAAAGCAGTGTGAAGCTAGCGACAGTAAGGACTTTCGCGCGTGTCTGAAAATTTCAAAATAAAAGTTCGACGCTAAAACCACTGTTACGTTCAGCAAAATGAAATTAATTAAAGAAAAATCGGACTGCAGTTGTCCTAAAATATGAACTATTCGTTTTCTATTTGTACAATATTAAAACAACTTCGATTTTACACACAGACATTGTAAAACTATTCACAACACAAATATTAATTACAAACAAATCTGTCTTATTTTTTTCTATTTTTTCCCCTACATTTTTAACAATGACAATGCAAAAAATTTAAATGAAGAATTATAGATAAAATACACACATTACTTTGAATTATTATTGCAATATCCAATACAACATTACATCAGTACATGAGTTTAACTGAAGGGTAAGGGAAGAATTAGAGTAATTTAAAATAAATTATTTCAACATTCTGTGCTACCTTGTAACATCAACTGTGCACTGCTGCCTCCCCTGGACATGTTGTCTCAATGATATGGGGGTGTTTTGAAAACCTTGGACCCTCCACTCTTCAGATATGGTGTCACTTATATCAAATAAGCGTCATAGAAAATGTGGCTGGGGTTTGAACATGCAGTACATAGGCGAATTTAATTCAATTAAATCCCAATTGCTTTCTGATAGCATAACATATATAATGCGCTGCTCCCCTGGACATGTTGTCAACAAGTTTTGCTTTTGTAAGTCACACAAAAAATGTCACCACAAAAATTCTGTTCACTGTTTATAGTTACTGCTTAATGTGAAGGCCAGTTGTACTTCACATCCTGTTACAAGCCCAGGTGTCCAATACTGGCTGTTTCCTGCTATGAAATGTATCATCACTAATGACTATGTGTGTCATATTCTGAGTTCTTAAAGAGATTTTAATTCATTCAAGACTGTTCGACTTGTATGTGCACTTGTTAAAAACTGTATGCATTCAACAGTACTAGCAGAGGATAGGAATACACTATTTGCAGAGAAATTTCATGTTTAAACCCCAGCAACATCTTCTACGATGCTTATTTGATATAAGTGGCACCATATCTGAAGAGTGGAGGGTCCAAGGTATTCAAAACATCCCCATATCATTGAGACAACATGTCCAGGGGAGGTAGCAGAGCCTGATGTACATTGACCTATACTAGCAGTAGAGAAGAATACACTGTTTAACACACATACACAAATTTTCTATCATGTTTATTTGATATCTTTGTCATCATATCAATTTAGTGAAGGGCTGTATGCAGTAAATGTGCATTGTTAATTCAAGTCTTGACAGATAACTTTTGATCTGACTCTGGAATGTGTGTCCAAATGTTATCTATTTAGAGTTGAATTAGCACTGGACATTTTATTGTGTACTAACAAACCCATGCCACGTAGCTTACTGACTAATTGTTATAGGATAAACTATCATCTAGAGTTGTTATAACACCTCAGTGGTAACATGACTTATTAATTATGACAAATATGCTGGAATCAGTGTTACATTCTCCTAAAAAAAGCAAGATCATGGTATTTCATATTTAGACTTACTGCACTTCCAAGAATCAACATGGCAGAAATATAAAAAAAAGCTTTATAAAAATACACTGCCTTTTTAATTGGCATTATAATTATAACGAAGGAGTATTTTTACATGTCAAAATGTCGCTAGTTTAGAAAATGAACTTTGAGATACGCGTTTCTCGCTTTCGAGCAGGCAGACTTTTATTTTGAACGATTTCCGAAGAATCTGCCGTTTTACTGTCGCTCACGGTCGCTCATTTCACGGTACAGGAAACAAAGCCTGAGGGGGGATAGCTAAACCAAAGCTACGAGGCGCAGGTATACCGCTCAACACCACGGTGTGTACACCAAATTTACGCCTGTCTAACCAATAACCCAATAATTAAAATAACTAAAAACAAATTTCCTCTGACAGTTTGGCGTAGTCGGTTTAGTAAAGTAAAGTGTAAAGTGGTCCCACATCGGGTTTCATTGAGCTACGGTGAACATTCTTCATAAGGAGGAGGACAGAGATTTACAGTGTTCAATGTAATTTTAAAAATGATTTTTAAGTTATTAAGAGTTGAATTGAGTAAACAAAAAAATGTTTTTTTTTTTTTTTCCAGTACAACCAGATGCCAGTAAATTATATCAGATGTTTTCTTTTATCAAAACCGCCAGGGGTCTGTTGAGCCTGAATGAACTGATTTAAACAGGGTTTTAAATGAAGGGTGTGAAGGCATGAGGGCGGCAGTGTTGTATAATGGGTAAGGAACTGGCCTTGTAACCTAAAGATGACAGGTTCCATTCCTGGGTAGGAACCTGCCGTTGTACCCTTGAGTAAGGTGCTTAACCTGCATTGCTTCAGTATATTTTTTTCAAAGCCAAAAACTGGAAAATTCTTGATTGGCCGAGTAATTCACTCAATCTGAATCGAATTGAACATGAGTTTCATATGCTGAAGAGGAAACTTAAGGCAACTAGTCCCTGAAACAAGCAGGAGATGAAGATGGCTGCAGTCCAGGCCTGGCACTACCCAAGAAGATACTCAAAATGTTATAGGTTGGGGATGGAAGGGGGTAATAATGCCATCTTAGGAGGTGGGTCTTCAGTCTGCATTCTAGATTATTTGATTTATTGTTTAGATTAATTTGTGTTTAATGCTTTTAATGTGATTCAGGGCTGTAGCGGATATATTTTTCTAAAAGGATGTTCAAAGATTCTGTGAGAAGAAATGGTCAAAGGACCCCCCAGTATGTTCACTAATCTCATAAAACACTGCAAGACTATAAAACGTGCTAAGCGTTTTAGCACACGCAAAACCAGTAACACAACCAATGACTGGACATGGTATTTGTTTTGCACCTATCATGGTCGTGTTATTAGCTTTGCGTGCGCTAAAAGGTTTTGCACGCGGTAAAGGTTTTAGTAAATCAGGCACTTAATGTCTTTTGTCCTCAGAGGTTGGACGCGCTTCTTTCATTTGTATATTTAACTGAAAATCTTTGTTAATGTGTTCAGCGCTGTGTTAATTCATGGCCAGTCCTTTACACGTGGTACCAGATGTCCCAAAACGAAGGCTACATGCTTTAAGTTGTATTTAATGGGCTACCACCGCCAACACTGGTTTTAAGGACACAATTTGCGAGCCGCAGCATAACAGACATGATGTACAAGCCTGAGTCACAATCTGCAAGAGCACATTGTGATTTCTAAAATACCACACAATTTGCATGTTAGCATCGTTCGCTAGCATGTTACCATAATAGTTGATAAACTCACTAGCTGACTAACCGGACAACTAACATTCCAGAGCGTAGCGACACATTAACAGCTTCAGCTGCCAATCAGGGTGAGACTTGACCATGTCTCCTTTGACTGAAGACGTGTTTCTTTATCTTTAGCCTTTGATAATGAACAGTGCTCACTAGTGCTGATCTGTAATATAGATGCGTGTGCTTTTTCTTTGTAAGTCTTCAGACACAGTGAACCCTATGTGGAAGTGATGAAGTGCAAAATTATAGAAGAAATCTATCTGAAATAATCAGAGGTAATGTTGATTAATAACTAGTTTACCATTACATTATGCTGTGACCCTGAGACATCCCTGCCTGCCCTCCCCTCTGTGTGATACCATTTGTTCACTTTACTGTATGAAAGGGAGTTGTGCTCTTTTCTCCAGGGAGGGCTTTACATCTGTAAGGTACAATTTTGAGTGTTCCTCCCACTGCTGAAGACTAGTGAAGCCACAAATGCCACAAGTTATAATTTGCAAACAGCAACTGGAAGACCAGGCCATAGGCCTATCAGGTGGAACTGAATGTGAAAGAGGCAGTGATTAGGTACATGTATAAGAATAAATGTGGGAATGTGGTTCGATAGATTCCAGATTTCAAGGAAGCCCTAAATGCTGAGTAAGGTAACAAGTCTCGAGATTGAGTTTCTGAGATTCCTAGTCTTAAAAGGAACCTCTGAGTACCAAGCCAGATAAGAAGTTTCAGGATATGAGCTTCTAATAACGGATTTCAAGTCTGAAAGGGACCTCTGAGTACTAAGCCAGACATAGAAATATAAAAATAAAATCCCTCGCAAGGAAAACAAAGCCTGAGGGGGGATAGCTAAACCAAGTCAGAGAGCAGACCTTGCCCTGTTGCAAAAACGGTTTGCGGATGTGTTTTCTCCCCTACCAGGACGCACGAACCTCATACACCACCATATCGACACCCCCCCGGGAGTAACGGTACGTTCCCGTCCCTATAGACTGCCGGAGCACAAAAAGAAATTGGTGCAGGCAGAAATAAAAGGCCATGCTGGAGTTGGGTGTAATAGAGGAGTCCCACAGTGCCTGGAATAGCCCCATCGTGCTGGTAAGTAAGCCGGATGGCTCTATTCGGTTCTGTGTGGACTATAGGAAAGTGAATGCTGTGTCACATTTTGATGCCTATCCTATGCCTAGGGTCGACGAACTCCTGGATCGGCTGGGCACGGCTCGTTTTTTTTCGACACTGGATCTGACTAAGGGCTATTGGCAGATTCCCTTGTCTGCAAAGTCCAAAGAGAAATCGGCTTTCTCCGCTCCGGACGGTTTGTACCAATTCCGAACACTTCCGTTTGGGTTGTTCGGGGCCCCAGCCACCTTCCAGCGCCTGATGGATCGGCTGCTGCGTCCGCATGCTGCGGATGTGGCTGCCTATCTGGATGACGTTATCATCCACAGTAGCAGCTGGGCACAGCATATGCGGTATGTAGGGGCGGTGCTCGAGTCCTTGAGGCAGGCGGGGCTCACGGCTAACCCAAAGAAGTGTGCGATTGGCCGAGCGGAGGTACGGTATTTGGGGTACCACTTGGGAAGTGGACAGGTGCGACCTCTGGTGGATAAAACCGTGGCGATTGCGACCTGTCCACGACCCAAGACGAAAAAAGAGGTGAGGAGGTTCTTGGGGTTGGCCGGCTACTATAGGCGGTTTATTCCGGCGTTTTCACAGCTGACCAGCCCCTTGACTGATTTAACTCGCAAAGGTGCCTCAGATCCGGTCCAGTGGACGGAGCCGTGCCAGCGAGCGTTTGAGAGGGTAAAGGAAGCCCTCTGCGGGGAGCCGCTCTTGTTCACCCCTAATTTCTCTCTTCTTTTTATCCTGCAGACCGATGCATCGGACAGAGGGCTGGGGGCTGTTTTGACCCAGCAGGTGGAGGGAGTCGACCGCCCGGTGCTGTACCTTAGCCGCAAACTATCCCAGCGGGAGGCGAGGTACAGCACGGTAGAAAAGGAGTGCCTCGCCATCCGGTGGGCGGTCGGGTCCCTGCGCTACTACCTGCTGGGTCACCCATTCACTCTCTGTTCGGACCACGCTCCCCTCCAATGGCTCCACCGCATGAAGGATACCAACCCGCAAATCACCCGTTGGTATCTGGCTCTGCAGCCCTTTCATTTTAAGGTGGTTCATAGGCCGGGGGCGCAGATGGTGTTGGCGGACTTCCTCTCTCGCCCCGAAGGGGGGGGGGGGGGGGGGTCGATCATCGGCCGGATGGCTCCCCGGCCTAAGTCGGGCAGTGGAGGTATGTGGTAGGGTGGGCGTGGTTTTGTGTTAGCTGCGAAACTAAGAGAGAAACTAAAAGCGAAACTAAAAGCTAAACCAAAGAAGCTAAACCAAAGCTACGAGGCGCAGGTATACTGCTCAACACCACGGTGATTTATGCCCGTCTTACCGATAACTAAAATAAATAAAAACAAATTTTCTCCGACATTTTGGCGTAGTCGGTTTAGTTTTTTTGGTCTCTGGCACAAATTTTCTGTTACATATGCTGTACTTGTGGGAGTAGCTAAAGGGAGGGGGAACAACCAGGGTGGGGTGCTTCAAATAGATCACGTGATTTCTCAGAAAGTCTTGGTGCTAGTTTCAGTGGCTGTGGGAGGCAGAAGTGGGGGGGGGGGGAGGTTGGGCTTCAAATAGATCACGTGATTTCTCAGAAAGTCTCATTGCTAGTTTCAGTTCTTACTGAACCAAAGTGCTCGATCAAAGACACAAGGGCTAAAAGTGAAGTAGAGGAGGGTGGGGAACTAACAGTTTTTGTATTTGACTCAATTCTTAAAATATTACTGGAGGTATATTAATAATTTTTTGTTACATTACATTACATTACATTCATTTAGCAGACGCTTTTATCCAAAGCGACGTACAAAAAGTGCATTTTCATGATCGTAGACAACTGCTGAACACGGGTTCAGTAAGGTACAATTACTTATTTTGTAAAGCTATTTCTAGCCGAGAACAAAGAACACTATCCTGGTCTGACATCTGCAAAGCCAAACTAGGCAGAAGAATAAGCTACAGTATTAGGACGAATACAATTTACCAAGAAGTGCAGGGAAGGGGCAACATGTAACAAGTGATAGGAAAAGGGTTTTTTTTTTTTTTTTACTACAAACAACCTACACCCCTTGGCTATGATTACACATCTCAATGAAATCTCTGGGACATACGATTCATTAGCAATCTGACTGAAAGTACGGAGAGTGAGATGTTACATTTAACCCCGAGGTTGGTGTTAAGTGGTCCCACATCGGGTTTCATTGAGCTACGGTGAACATTCTTCAGAAGGAGAAGGACTGAGATTTACAGTGTTCAATGTAATTTAAAAAATGATTTTTAAGTTATTAAGAGTTGAATTAAGTAAAAAAAAAAAAATTTTAATCAGTACAACCAGATGCCAGTAAATTATATCAGATGTTTTCTTTTAACAAAACCGCCAGGGGTCTGTTGAGCCTGAATGAACTGATTTAAACAGGGTTTTAAATGGAGGGTGTGAAGGCATGTGGGCGGCAGTGTTGTATAATGGGTAAGAAACTGGCCTTGTAACCTAAAGATGACAGGTTCCATTCCTGGGTAGGAACCTGCCGTTGTACCCTTGAGTAAGGTGCTTAACCTGCATTGCAGTATATTTCCAGCTGTATAAATGGTTGCAATATAAATGCTATGGGAAAAGTTGTGTAAGTAACTTACTGGATGGTGCTTTATCCCACAGCAAAACAATGCTCCCAAAAATACTGCTAAAGCAACAAGGGAGTTTTTCAAAGCCAAAAACTGGAAAATTCTTGATTGGCCGAGTAATTCACTCAATCTGAATCGAATTGAACATGAGTTTCATATGCTGAAGAGGAAACTTAAGGCAAGTAGTCCCTGAAACAAGCAGGAGATGAAGATGGCTGCAGTCCAGGCCTGGCACTACCCAAGAAGATACTCAAAATGTTATAGGTTGGGGATGGAAGGGGGTAATAATGCCATCTTAGGAGGTGGGTCTTCAGTCTGCATTTTAGATTATTTGGTTTATTATTTAGATTAATTCATGTTTAATGCTTTGAATGTGATTCAGGGCTGTAGCGGATATATTTTTCTAAAAGGATGTTCAAAGATTCTGTGTGAAGGAATGGTCAAAGGACCCCCCAGTATGTTCACTAATCTCATAAAACACTGTAAGACTATAAAACGTGCTGAACGTTTTAGCACACACAAAACCAGTAACACAACCAATGACTGGACATGGTATTTGTTTTGCACCTATCATGGTCGTGCTATTAGCTTTGCGTGCGCTAAATGGTTTTACACGCGGTAAAGGTTTTAGTAAATCAGGCACTTAATGTCGTTTGTCCTCAGAGGTTGGACGCACTTCTTTCATTTGTATATTTAACTTAAAATTTTTATGTTAAAATGTGTTCAACGCTGTGTTAATTCATGGCCAGTCCTTTACACGTGGTACCAGATGTCCCAAAACGAAGGCTACATGCTTTAAGTTGTATTTAATGGGCTACCACCACCAACACTGGTTTTAAGGACACAATTTGCGAGCTGCAGCATAACAGACATGATGTACAAGCCTGAGTCACAATCTGCAAGAGCACATTGTGATTTCTAAAATACCACACAATTTGCATATTAGCATCGTTCGCTAGCATGTTACCATAATAGTTGATAAACTCACTAGCTGACTAACCGGACAACTAACATTCCAGAGCGTAGCAACACATTAATGGCTTCAACTGTCAATCAGGGTGAGACTTGACCATGTCTCCTTTGACTGAAGACGTGTTTCTTTATCCTTAGCCTTTGATAATGAACAGTGCTCACCAGTGCTGATCTGTAATATAGATGCGTGTGCTTTGTAAGTCTTCAGACACAGTGAACCCTATGTGGAAGTGATGAAGTGCAAAATTATAGAAGAAATCTATCTGAACTAATCAGAGGTAATGTTGATTAATAACTAGTTTACCATTACATTATGCTGTGACCCTGAGACATCCCTACCTGCCCTCCCCTCTGTGTGATACCATTTGTTCACTTTACTGTATGAAAGGGAGTTGTGCTCTTTTCTCCAGGGAGGGCTTTACATCTGTAAGGTACAATTTTGAGTGTTCCTCCAACTGCTGAAGACTGGTAAAGCCACAAATGCCACACGTTATAACTTGCAAACAGCAACTGGAAGACCAGGCCATAGGCCTATCAGGTGGAACTGAATGTGAAAGAGGCAGTGATTAAGTACATGTATAAGAATAAATGTGGTAATGCGGTTCGATAGATTTCAGATTTCAAGGAAGCCCTAAATGCTGAGTAAGGTAACAAGTCTCGAGATTGAGATTCTGAGGTTCCTAGTCTTAAAAGGAACCTCTGAGTACCAAGCCAGATAAGAAGTTTCAGGATATGAGCTTCTAATAACGGATTTCAAGTCTGAAAGGGACCTCTGAGTACTAAGCCAGACATAGAAATATAAAAATAAAATCCCTCGCAAGGAAAACAAAGCCTGAGGGGGGATAGCTAAACCAAGTCAGAGAGCAGACCTTGCCCTGTTGCAAAAACGGTTTGCGGATGTGTTTTCTCCCCTACCAGGACGCACGAACCTCATACACCACCATATCGACACCCCCCCAGGAGTAACGGTACGTTCCCGTCCCTATAGACTGCCGGAGCACAAAAAGAAATTGGTGCAGGCAGAAAAAAAGGCCATGCTGGAGTTGGGTGTAATAGAGGAGTCCCACAGTGCCTGGAATAGCCCCATCGTGCTGGTAAGTAAGCCGGATGGCTCTATTCGGTTCTGTGTGGACTATAGGAAAGTGAATGCTGTGTCACATTTTGATACCTATCCTATGCCTAGGGTCGACGAACTCCTGGATCGGCTGGGCACGGCTAGTTTTTTTTCGACACTGGATCTGACTAAGGGCTATTGGCAGATTCCCTTGTCTGCAAAGTCCAAAGAGAAATCGGCTTTCTCCGCTCCGGAAGGTTTGTACCAATTCCGAACACTTCCGTTTGGGTTGTTCGGGGCCCCAGCCACTTTCCAGCGCCTGATGGATCGGCTGCTGCGTCTGCATGCTGCGGATGCGGCTGCCTATCTGGATGACGTTATCATCCACAGTAGCAGCTGGGCATAGCATATGCGGCATGTGGGGGCGGTGCTCGAGTCCTTGAGGCAGGCGGGGCTCACGGCTAACCCAAAGAAGTGTGCGATTGGCCGAGCGGAGGTACGGTATTTGGGGTACCACTTGGGAAGTGGACAGGTGCGACCTCTGGTGGATAAAACCGTGGCGATTGCGACCTGTCCACGACATAAGATGAAAAAAGAGGTGAGGAGGTTCTTGGGGTTGGCCGGCTACTATAGGCGGTTTATTCCGGCGTTTTCACAGCTGACCAGCCCCTTGACTGATTTAACTCGCAAAGGTGCCTCAGATCCGGTCCAGTGGACGGAGCCGTGCCAGCGAGCGTTTGAGAGGGTAAAGGAAGCCCTCTGCGGGGAGCCGCTCTTGTTCACCCCTAATTTCTCTCTTCTTTTTATCCTGCAGACCGATGCATCGGACAGAGGGCTGGGGGCTGTTTTGACCCAGCAGGTGGAGGGAGTCGACCGCCCGGTGCTGTACCTTAGCCGCAAACTATCCCAGCGGGAGGCGAGGTACAGCACGGTAGAAAAGGAGTGCCTCGCCATCCGGTGGGCGGTCGGGTCCCTGCGCTACTACCTGCTGGGTCACCCATTCACTCTCTGTTCGGACCACGCTCCCCTCCAATGGCTCCACCGCATGAAGGATACCAACCCGCGAATCACCCGTTGGTATCTGGCTCTGCAGCCCTTTCATTTTAAGGTGGTTCATAGGCCGGGGGCGCAGATGGTGTTGGCGGACTTCCTCTCTCGCCCCGAAGGGGGTGGGGGGGGGGGGGGTCGATCATCGGCCGGATGGTTCCCCGGCCTAAGTCGGGCAGTGGAGGTATGTGGTAGGGTGGGCGTGGTTTTGTGTTAGCTGCGAAACTAAGAGAGAAACTAAAAGCGAAACTAAAAGCTAAACCAAAGAAGCTAAACCAAAGCTACGAGGCGCAGGTATACTGCTCAACACCACGGTGTATACACCAGATTTATGCCTGTCTTACCGATAACTAAAATAAATAAAAACAAAATTTCTCTGACAGTTTGGCGTAATCGGTTTAGTTTTTTTGGTCTCTGGCACAAATTTTCCGTTACATATGCTGAGGTCTGTACTTGTGGGAGTAGCTAAAGGGAGGGGACACAACCAGGGTGGAGGCAGAAGTGGGGGGGGGGAGGTTGGGCTTCAAATAGATCACGTGATTTCTCAGAAAGTCTCGTTGCTAGTTTCAGTGGCTGTGGGAGGCACCAGTGCTTCACCTTTATCTGTGCAAAGAGCAGGATGTGTGCAAGTTTCATGCTGCAGCGATCGTCTCTCTACAAAGAGCAGTTAAGCAGGATGGTTTTCTTGCCCATGGCACAAGCTAAACCCTCTAATGAGATAATGTCCATGTGCTTCTTACTGAACCAAAGTGCTCAATCAAAGACACAAGGGCTAAAAGTGAAGTAGGGGAGGGTGGGGACTAACAGTTTTTGTATTTGACTCAATTCTTATATTAATAATTTTTTGTTACTACAAACAACCTACACCCCTTGGCTATGATTACACACCTCAATGAAATCTCTGGGACATACGATTCATTAGCAATCTGACTGAAAGTATGGAGAGTGAGATGTTACATTTAACCCCGGGGTTGGTGTTAAGTGGTCCCACATCGGGTTTCATTGAGCTACGGTGAACATTCTTCAGAAGGAGGAGGACAGAGATTTACAGTGTTCAATGTAATTTAAAAAAATTATTTTTAAGTTATTAAGAGTTGAATTAAGTAAAAAAAATTTTTTTGTTAATCAGTACAACCAGATGCCAGTAAATTATATCAGATGTTTTCTTTTAACAAAACCGCCAGGGGTCTGTTGAGCCTGAATGAACTGATTTAAACAGGGTTTTAAATGGAGGGTGTGAAGGCATGTGGGCGGCAGTGTTGTATAATGGGTAAGGAACTGGCCTTGTAACCTAAAGATGACAGGTTCCATTCCTGGGTAGGAACCTGCCGTTGTACCCTTGAGTAAGGTGCTTAACCTGCATTGCTTCAGTATATATCCAGCTGTATAAATGGTTGCAATATAAATGCTATGGGAAAAGTTGCGTAAGTAACTTACTGGATGGTGCTTTATCCCACAGCAAAACAATGCTCCCAAAAATACTGCTAAAGCAACAAGGGAGTTTTTCAAAGCCAAAAACTGGAAAATTCTTGATTGGCCGAGTAATTCACTCAATCTGAATCGAATTGAACATGAGTTTCATATGCTGAAGAGGAAACTTAAAGCAACTAGTCCCTGAAACAAGCAGGAGATGAAGATGGCTGCAGTCCAGGCCTGGCACTACCCAAGAAGATACTCAAAATGTTATGGGTTGGGGATGGAAGGGGGTAATAATGCCATTTTAGGAGGTCGGTCTTCAGTCTGCATTCTAGATTATTTGGTTTATTATTTAGATTAATACGTGTTTAATGCTTTGAATGTGATTCAGGGCTGTAGCGGATATATTTTTCTAAAAGGATGTTCAAAGATTCTGTGCAAAGGAATGGTCAAAGGACCCCCCAGTATGTTCACTAATCTCATAAAACACTGCAAGACTATAAAACGTGCTAAGCGTTTTAGCACACGCAAAACCAGTAACACAACCAATGACTGGACATGGTATTTGTTTTGCACCTATCATGGTCGTGCTATTAGCTTTGCGTGCGCTAAATGGTTTTGCACGCGGTAAAGGTTTTAGTAAATCAGGCACTTAATGTCTTTTGTCCTCAGAGGTTGGACGCACTTCTTTCATTTGTATATTTAACTTAAAATCTTTATGTTAAAATGTGTTCAACGCTGTGTTAATTCATGGCCAGTCCTTTACCCGTGGTACCAGATGTCCCAAAACGAAGGCTACATGCTTTAAGTTGTATTTAATGGGCTACCACCGCCAACACTGGTTTTAAGGACACAATTTGCGAGCCGCAGCATAACAGACATGATGTACAAGCCTGAGTCACAATCTGCAAGAGCACATTGTGATTTCTAAAATACCACACAATTTGCATGTTAGCATCGTTCGCTAGCATGTTACCATAATAGTTGATAAACTCACTAGCCGACTAACCGGACGACTAACATTCCAGAGCGTAGCGACACATTAACAGCTTCAGCTGCCAATCAGGGTGAGACTTGACCATGTCTCCTTTGACTGAAGACGTGTTTCTTTATCCTTAGCCTTTGATAATGAACAGTGCTCACCAGTGCTGATCTGTAATATAGATGCGTGTGCTTTTTCTTTGTAAGTCTTCAGACACAGTGAACCCTATGTGGAAGTGATGAAGTGCAAAATTATAGATTAATTAAATCTATCTGAAATAATCAGAGGTAATGTTGATTAATAACTAGTTTACCATTACATTATGCTGTGACCCTGAGACATCCCTGCCTGCCCTCCCGTCTGTGTGATACCATTTGTTCACTTTACTGTATGAAAGGGAGTTGTGCTCTTTTCTCCAGGGAAGGCTTTACATCTGTAAGGTACAATTTTGAGTGTTCCTCCCACTGCTGAAGACTGGTGAAGCCACAAATGCCACAAGTTATAATTTGCAAACAGCAACTGGAAGACCAGGCCATAGGCCTACCAGGTGGAACTGAATGTGAAAGAGGCAGTGATTAGGTACATGTATAAGAATAATTGTGGTAATGCGGTTCGATAGATTCCAGATTTCAAGGAAGCCCTAAATGCTGAGTAAGATAACAAGTCTCGAGATTGAGTTTCTGAGATTCCTAGTCTTAAAAGGAACCTACCAAGTAGGTAAGGATTCAGGATATGAGCTTCTAATAACGGATTTCAAGTCTCAAAGGGACCTCTGAGTACTAAGCCAGACATAGAAACATAAAAATAAAATCCCTCGCAAGGAAAACAAAGCCTGAGGGAGGATAGCTAAACCAAAGCTACGAGGCGCAGGTATACCGCTCAACACCACGGTGTATACATCAGATTTATGCCTGTCTAACCAATAACTAAGATAAATAAAAACAAATTGTGTGTTTTTTTTGTGTATAGTTTGAAATTATTTTTTTTAAAGAGGCAGTTAACACTGATCATTAATTAAACACTTTCCACACATAGTACTTGACACCTACAGTTGCATGATTTATTACTTGAAAAAGCTTTGTCTGCATTTATGAATCAACATGGCTCCCGCACTTTGTGGAAACTTTTTGCAATTAATTATCAAGTTTTGCTTCAAAGAATTACACTATTTAATTCATTACATAATGTTTCAGGAGCTGAGTGCTTCACACTTATTGATCTGGACACAGCTCCGGGCATGGGCTCGTTTTACCCTTCACAGTGCTGATGTTCGTCATCACATTGACTTTCCCATTGTTAGGAGCATCAGGCATGTGATGTGTGAGGAAGTGACATCACAGTCATGTGTTTTAGAATGCTGTGGTTGGCACAGCGGTAAGCTGTTGGTTGGCGCGTGGTAGATTTACTGAATTCTCTGTTGCAATGGTGCATATTAAATGTGCTGGGTGGTAGATTTACTGCATTCTCTGTTTGAGTTCATTGGCTCTGGTTTCTTGTAAATAGTGCTGATCTCTTCAGAATAAACTGGAGCCATTGAGAGGAGATGATGTTCCCTTTGTTTGGTTGTCTTTCTGTTTTTATAAAATGTGTGTTTAAACTGGATGGGTGGGCCTGTGATGGTCTGCTGCAGGTTAGCCTGAGCTCATCTGCCTTTTGCTTCGTGCCCACCTGGACAGGAGTCACCTCTTTAGCTTCTGTGTGCTTCATCACCCTTTTCCTGTCCCCTGATTGAATGATTTATTCCCCAAGGGACAGACTGATTTTCCCTGCTCCCCTCAGTATCTCTGGGTTTGATTGGAAACACTTTCCTCCACTTTGTGAAGAGGCTGCTGGATATACAAGTATGAGTGATTATGCATTTGCTTTGTAGTTCTGAAATGTGTGAAGACAGTGGAATCTGCTGAATAACTTGGAGCAGTATTTGGTTCCCCCTCAGTTTGTTGGAGGAACAGTGTGGTGCATCCTGAGTAAATTTCTGCTTTGATCTAATTTTTTGTCACTTTTAAAATGGCTGACTCAACTAACTCCTGCCCCATAATGTGTTGAGTCCTGGTCTAGCACACTGCCTCTGACTCAAAGTGTACAGACTCCAGTGACTGAGTCCTGATGTAAATCCTGGTTGATTGTAAGACTAGAAGGTTCAAGCTTTCATCTTTATGCCCCTTTCATTGATAAACATGGAATGGGTTTTTTCCCCAGTGCAGGTAATTACATTGGGCACAAGTGTGAATTGTGTATTTTCAGCTACCTGAGACAGAAGGTGAAGCCAGCAGCAATGATTTGATGTTAAATGGATTTACATCTAGTCTAGCCATCCAGTGGTAGAATGGAGATACTGCCATAGTCTTCAGGCAGCTCAGTTGTTCAGGCAGTGAAGAAAATAAGGGACTGTTCATCAAGTTCAGATGAAATTAAACATTTATTTTGATTATGCCATTTGTGCAAGTAATAAGTGCTCAAACATGTGGTGAAATACATCAATTTTACTAAGTGCAAAGAAGCAAAACAAATTTTGAATCCAGCTTTCTAAAAAAGAAAAATAAACAGTCATCATGAAAGCTATAAGGGTGGCACAGTGGTGCAGGCCTAGGTTTGAATCCCTGGGCCTTTCTGTGTGGAGTTTGCATGTCCTCCCACAGTCCAAAGACATGTCGGCAGGCTAACTGGAGACTCTAAATTGCCCATAGGGATGAGTGGATGGTGTGTATGGCGATCTGTCCAGGGTGTATTCCTGCCTCTCTCCCAATGCATGCTGGGATAGGCGCCAGCAGCCCCGCGTCCCTGACCAGGATAAGCAGGTATAGATAATGGGTTGATGGATGGCATCTTTGGGCCTCAAAGGTCAATTTTCTTTTTTTCAGGAACAATGAATTTCTATATTAAGGCTTATAAAGTGATAACAAAGGCTTATAAAGTGATAACAACAATCCTTTTAACATCGTAACAAGAAATCATGTGTTGCAACTATTTGAAGAATATGAATGAATGAAAGCTATGCTATTGTGTAAACAGATTATCAAGGCACTTAATGTACGACTTCAAACAGCCAAGCTAGCAGTGATGAAGAGCTGATAATATTATCAATAATACATAAAGGTTATGTGCTTTATTAATAGAAAATATGAATTATAGGAAGCATAGAATAAAACATAAAATGTAATTTGTATTTTCGTTAAAAGTATTCTTTTTGATATAGAGAAGGTCACAAAATTAAACAAACTTGAAATATCTCAGCCTAGTTACCATCCCTGATTATGCATCTAAACAATGGAATAATGAACAAAGCTCAGCCATGCTAACTCAGACAGTGTGTATAGATAAAAGCTGCACAGGTTATGACAGAAGTAACATCCTATGTTAGCATGTATGTGGTTTTATATGTATAAATGCAGTTATGTATGCATCAGTGATTATCTCTCTTTCTTAACATCAGTGATGATTTAATTTAATGCTCCCTTTTTGAAATGTGTTTTATTTTTATTGTATTTTTATTTTTAACCTATGGCCCTTTCTTTCATAGGATTCAACTTGGTTGGGGCACTTTTTGTGATTAGCCATGATATGAGTGAGTAGACTATTAATTAATGCCACTCAGAAAATAAATTTTCAACCTGACTGACACAGGGGCCATATAATCCATTCAATTTAATCTCCTTCTGTTTGCATCTGGAAGGATTCCTCCAGGCTTTCCATGGCTTGGTCTTGGGTTATATCTCTCCAAAAGTGGGGAATGTCTGCAGGCTTAGCGTCATATTCCTTGGCAAACTGCTTGTTAAACCTGTTGAAGACGTACTTCCAGTAGTCTGAGGACTGGATGCTGGTGTCAGGCTGGATGCGCCAGTCAGGGTAAATGCTCTGATAGTCCTTGTATGGATGCCATTTCCCCTCTGTTTCACTTGACCTGAATTTTCTCTCACTGGCAACACTGGAGGAGCAGGTATTAATCAGTAATTCAGAGGATTCCTCATATCTGTAACCCCCGATCCCCTGAGGACGGTGAATGGAAGCAAAGTGCTCTGTGTGATTCTTGCCGCCTGCTTCACATGGGGTCTCGCAGAAGGGACACTGCCTCCCACAGCCAATCACCATGTTAAACAGCTCCTTCTGTGGCTGTAAGGCCAGTGAGGTCAGCCTGGCCCTCACATCCCCACCCCCCTGAAACTCTGCAGCAATGGACTGCTCCATTTCATCCACAAGCACCTTCAGACACTGGGAAAAGTCTTCTGGCTTGGCAGTGTTTAAGGCCCGGACCACTTCAAGGGGGTCTTTGGGGATGATGAGCTCCTGTAGGTCACTACAGATATCCTGAATGAACTGCTTAATGTCCTGGTCCTCTTCATCCATTTCTGACGTTCCTTCATTGGCCTTCGTCTCTGCATTCTTAATGGCTTCCTTTAATCTTTTTACCATCCCCTTCAGGCACTTAATCTCAATGTTCCTGAGACCATCTCCCTCTGAGAACTGCTGTACCACCTGCTTGGATATCCAGTCGTGCACAAAGGCTTCATAATTACTTATGTAATTCACAAAGTTCTCAAAGTCATGTTCTGAAAGCAGCTGCTTGAGAATTGAGAACTGGAAGAAGGATCGAGTGCTGAAATTATTGCCATTTTGCCCTGTCAGCACTTCATCCACAAGGTCAGGGCCCAGAGATTGGGTGATGTATTCCTTAACCGCGGGTGCAAGACAGTTGTAGGTGAACTCCTCTGCTTTCTTCTGACACTGGTCTCTTTCATTGAACAGGTTCTTAAAGTCAGCGTAGTACTGTTCCTTGAACTGCTCCAGACAGCGACGTGGATCATTTGCACGGATAAAATCCAAATGCATTTTTTCAAACTCCCGTGCTGCATGTTTACAGATGTGGATCTTCAACTTGGCCTGAAACTCAGCACTTGTTTCCAGATCCCTGTGCCTGTCCAGGTGTTCATCTACCATGCAAAACAAGTCGATCATGCATGTGTTATGGTAATCAGACCTTGTTCTCATTTTCTGTTCCACAAACTGCCTGCTGCACTCAATGATGTGATCAGCCATCTTTTGTGTCTTTATCATCTGCTCCTTGTCAAAAGATTTGTTCCATATCTTTTTAAGCATTCCTTTACTCTTCACTTTGAATGGCTCCATTCCACATTCAGACAAGTCACCCACCTCAGACAGAACTTCACGTACTGAGCTGCCTTTTTTCTCTAAGTTAACCCACAGCTGGTGTTGGATATCTTGGACAATGTCTCGGTTTTTCAGGCCAGGGAACTGCAAGTCGGCCACAGTTTCATTCCACATCTTCTCAAATTCAGTCTCCAGCTCTTGATCTGACAAATCTTTACTTTTCCTGCATTTCTTAATCAGGTCCAGCACCTTCTGCTCCATTACAGCTGTATGATTTTTCTTGATTTTCTCTAACCTGAACATACCCTTTCTAATCTCCACTGTGGCATCTAGTCTGTTTTTAACAGAGTTCTCTGTCTCCATCCGGATGGTTTTGGCTGTGTTGATGAATTCCTGCTTGTACTTCTCTACCAAGTGAACGTGTCCCTGTGGTCTATCATAGAATTCAGTGAGTTTGTCCAAAAGGAGCTTTTCCCCTTTGTCCAGTTCTACAGAGGCCTCATTTTTCAGGCTGCGCTTCAAGTTATCCACATTGGAGGATGGCTGAATCTGTGCTGCTATTGTGCCAAAGTTTGACACCTTTGTCTCAGATTGGCTTAACCAAGAGTACATGTTCTTCCTGAACTCCCATTCCAATTTATTGAACTCAGTGCAAAGCTGAGTATAAGCATCGGCCACCAGGCTGTTGCGGAAACTGAAGATGAAGTTCTCATACTTCACTGCGCTCCACAAACTCTTGGTCCATTCAAGGAACTCATTGAATGTGTGTGGTGAGTTCTTTCCAGATTTGTGTTCCTTAAAATGCTCAATCACACTCCTCTTGAACAGATTTACAGACTCACTGTAGCCAGCATTCACCGGTGCCATGGGAGGGATGCCATGCCAGAGCCCAGGGATGTACCAGGTGTTTCTCTCTGGATCATACTCCATGACATCAGGAAATCTGTAGTTGTTTCCCCTCTTCTCCATCTTAGCTGCTGCTTGAGTTATCTCATTCAGCTGCTCCAGCAGAAGCTTCCTTTCCCTCAGGTTATTTTCATGGGCAGAGACATCTGGGACATTCTGGTGCACAAACTGACAGCAGGGTTTTCTCCCAACTTCTTTCATGCGCAGGAAGGCGTGCACCACAATCTGCAGGATGTCCTTCATCTCTGTGCAGTTCTCCATGGCGATGTTGATGACTGTGATGTCACTCAGCCCCACCACCAGAGTGGCCAGTTCATTATCATGCTCGTAACTGTCATCCAGCTGGGCCAGCCCTGGTGACTTCAGACCTTCAGTGTCAATAACCATGATGTAATCACATCCAAGCTGCCTTTTAAAGTCCTCTTTCACTCTGATGAGGAGCATGAAGGCCCCTCTCGTGCACCTGCCACTACTGACGGCAAACTGGACCCCAAACATGGTGTTCAGGAGGGTGGACTTCCCAGTGCTCTGCACCCCCAGTACAGTCACCACCCGGATCTTACTTTTATGCTGTGTTAGTTGATGGAGTTCCTTCAGAACCTGAGTCACCCACTGCAGAGGAATGTTGGATGCATCTCCATCCACCAGCTCCAGAGGAAAGCCTTCCTGCAGCAGCTCGGCAGCCAGACGTGGCAGGCGCTGAATCTGAGGGGTGGGGCCTTTGGGATGTGAGCAGGCCGACTCGTACAGCTGACCCATTTCCCGCAGGAAGTGCTCTGTCCCCAGAGAAGAACTGGAGATCTCCCTGTCCAACTGTGCAATGCGCTCCTTGTCTTCCTCAGAATTCTGACACTGTTCCTTGTACTCCGCCCGAAGGCGTGGAAGGTGTTTGCGTGACAGGTTGTCCAGGCCGATCCTCATCCACTTGAGGAAATACTTGCGCTCCTCTGTGGAACCAGACATTGCAGAGATGAAACAGGACATAGACTCTGAGATTTTGTGAGCCCTCTGCTGTGCTCTGAGCTTCTGCTTCTGTTCTGCAAGCTCATTCCTGTAAACTTCTATGTTTTTATTCCCAGCATTTTTCATCCTGCACTCTTCCCTCTCCAGTTTGGCCAGCTGTTTCCATGCAGATCCTTGCAAGGGCAGCTCTTTCCCCTTGAAGCTTGGTATATCAGATATCCTTTCTGTGATTTCATGAGCATTCTGCTTGCCACTCTGACAGTCGATATAATCTTCATCAACCTGGATCCCAACGTCATGGGCAACAGCAGACATCCCTTCAACACTCATTTTGACCATGTTTCCCTTTAAAATGTCAGCCATAGCTGAACGCAAGTAACTCACAAATTCTGCATCGTTCATCTGCGAACTCTTTATAATGATGTTACTGGGTTTTATCTGTAACTCATGAACACATTTCCTGAAGTCATCTGTATTGAAGCTCTTGCTCTGTGAATTGATGATCCAGTACAAATGAGCCTGAAGTTGCTTGGAGTCCAAAATTTTGTAATCAAACCCAAAATCATCACAAAACACAAATATGGCAGCAGAGGTTTGGCAGAGGAAATCGTATTGAGTTTCAAAGTCCCTGAGGTCCCCACGGAGGTTAGCTATAGCCAGTGGCTCAGAGAAGATGTCAATGTTTCTCTTCCCACTGGGCAGATACCAGCTGATCTCCACCAGCCCGTTGGAAATCCTCCTTGGGGTGTTACCGCACTCCATGTTTCTGTGAACAAAGGTTTCGTGGTGCTCCTGAGGGCTACTGAGAAGCTGGTTCAGAATGTGAGACTTGGACAAGCTGCTGTTTCCCAGCCTCACAAAAGAGACCAGGGGGAGCTCAGAGAGAACAATGCTCTCCTCCACAAACCCTCTTTGGTCCTCCAAAGAGTGCGGCTTGTACTTTTTCACAACATCCCTCATGGTCCAGAGCATTAAAGTGTACTGCTGTGTGTCACATTTAGGAAGCAGCAGAGGCACAGAGAACTGGCACATGGACATTTTCAAAACCATCTCCTGCTGGAGAAAGCCATCCGAGCAGAGAAACACAGCAGTTATGAGGTCCAGAGGGTTGACTCTGTTACTGTGGCCCTGTGGATTGCACAGGGTGTCCATTAAGCTGCCCAGGTTTTGGGAAGTCATGTCCTGTTTTGAGGCGCACCTCACACTCCTAGCAGTCACATTCACCATCATTAACCTCCTCAGGAAACACCACGGCAGAGATTTCAGAGACTGGATGCTTTCATCAGTTAAAGTCTCTCCATCAATCTCTAGCACCTTGCTCAGAGTCAGCTTGTTGTTCAGGTGGTGTTCCAGTCCCAAGTCACTCAACAGCACATCCAGATTGGTTCCTGTCATTGTGATGGAAGCTGCATTAGTACATGAATGTACAGAGACAAATAATCTATTTAAATTCTTAATCCACTAAAACCATACATGATTGGTATTCATAATAATGAAAGGGTAAACGCATAGCCCCGTATTTAAGAGATTTTAAATCACAAGTCAAAATACTAAATACGCATTCCCAAATGTGCACGTTTCAGTCACTCACTTGTGTGCACGCGTGTTGAGCTGGTCTTGCTGCAGATGCCATTCGGAAGGACTGCAGTGAGGTTGAAAGTATATTTCAGCCCAGGTATCAGATCAGAAAGGACAGCTGTGGTAGTGCAGACTGCATCTTCCCTAACTCTGAGTGACACTATGGCCATTAATGCACCTGTAGGGCTACCGGCCTCCGATAGCACAGGCATGGTCAGGATTTGCTCCCAGGCCAATACAGTAGAAACATGCTTTACCAGTTTTGTTTTACACACTAAAAACATTTTTAAAACATTCCATATTTTATCATGTCAGGCTGCGTTTAATAATGGGTAACAGAAAATATACTCTATTCATTTCAGAACTAAATTTCAAAAACTGAAATGACTTGCATATGGTTTGAAAACCTGTTTCTCTGTACCTGGGGCAGGTGTGCCAGGTGTGATGTTCTCAGCAGGTCTTGTGTCACTCTGGTGGTTCTCAGACTCCAACAGACTTGTCTGTGATTCTTCCTTTACTTTCTGCTTTTTAAAAGTTTCCTGTAAATCAGACCTTGATTTACCCCCCTTTTCGTCCCCCTTTTTACCCACAATTTGGGAAATCTCATTTCATTGAGAAGTGAGATTACATACTAATATTTTAAAAAATGTTTTAAGTACATGAAACACTGAAAAATACACACAACGAACATTGAAAAGATCACACTGCGGCCCTCCAGGACTGGAGTTTGGACCCTGCTCTGGGGTTTGTGTATGAACTCTTACCTTCTTCTCCTGCTCATCCTTCCCCTTCTCCTTCTCCGCCTCCTCGTCCTGTGCACTACACACAGTGTCTTTGGGGTCTTTTCTGTCAGTATCTGCTAAACCACTCTCTGCGTCTGACTTATCTGGGTCTGCAGAGGAGGGCTGGGACTGGGCAGGGCATGAGGACGGGTTCTGTGGTGCTGGTTCTGGGCCCAGACTGGATGTGTTGTCTGCGGTCTCCTCCTCATACCCAGGATCTGCACCAGAGATGTTGTTCAGAGACAGACCACAGTCACACTTCCTGCTATAAGAGGTTCAAAGAAGGGTCCTCAACCCTTAATATCCACCAAAAGTCCAAATTTGATCAAAACTGAGATTATATGATTTTAAAACCAGTTCCTTTGTACCTGGAGCAGGTGTGCCAGGTGTGCTGTGCTCAGGAGCTGTTGTGTGTCTCTGCTGGTTTTCAGACTCCAACAGACTTGTCTGTGATTCCTTCTTATCTTTCAAAGTTTCCTGCAAATCAGACTGTCATTTACCCCCCTTTTACCCACAATTTGGGAAATCTCATTTCACTGAGAAGTGAGATTACATGCTGATATTGTTTTAACAAATTTAATCACACGATACACTGAAAATGCACACAGAAATCTTGTCAGCAGATTGAGCAGCTCTGCTAGCTAATCATTTCATCTGAAATAAGCAATAGGGAAATGACTGCATGCATAAACTAATCAAATGGTTGAAAATGAATGCAGTTCAGAAAACTAGCTGCATCTGTCCCCGAATGAATACAAATGAAAACGTTCATGTCCTTGAGATTCAGCTATAGGATTGCTATGAATGCCATGAATAAATGACCTTGAATAATTCAAAGCCATGTTCAAATGGAGCGAATAATACTGTACATAAATAAAGACTGATTGACCAGCCAGGATGTACCTCATCTGCAGGAGACCCAGTGTCAGGGTGGCCAAGGCTCTGGGAGTGGGTGTGGTCATAAGAGTGGGTGTGGTCATTATAGTGGGTGTGGCTTTGGCTCTTGGAGTGGGTGTGGTCATTATAGTGGGCTTGGCTCTCACTGACTGGGTGCTGAGGCCTTTCTTGTTGGTCAGAGTCTAATACAGTGGGACAAAAGTGCAAACAGAACGGTTGCCATCACAATGTAGGCAGATCCCTCTACACACGATAAAACACTGGCTCTAAATATCTTTCCATTTACCTCAATATTATATTGATATTCTGTTGTTATTACAATTACATTATGACACTTTAGCTGAGGATTTGTTCAATAGTTCACCATATGTAACTTTACTGATATCAACTGTGGGTCAATACCGCAACCAAAAATTTGAATAACAATAATTTCCCGTATAGCGTTATGGAACGTATTACTGCAAACTGTTCTTACTGATAGAAAAGTCCTTAAATACGGCATATTCATTTTATGTAACATGAAAGTCCGTTTCTGGCATAATTTGACTCTGAGAGAAATTCATACCTCTTTAGACATCAAAAGTGTGTAATTACAACAATGAAAATTATTTGTATAGTTCGCGAAGTTGCATTTAAGGTTGTAATTAAAATCTGATGAAAAACACATTTTCAACGTACAAAAATGCTGAGTTACTCACACATACAAAGCACTGTTTATAAGTCATGACTTCAGATTTAGGTCTGCCATTAAAAGTATTGATATCAAAATTGTGCCAAGTTTCATTAAACGATACTGGCTAACCTATCTCACACAAATTAAACAAGCTGTATTTCACAGCAATGCTACCTAACGTTTCCTCAATTCTTTGTATTTATTTATTTATTTATTTACTTTTTTTGTCTTTGTTATTTTCATTTATTGTTTTAGTTTATTGTTTTTGCCCAGAACCTGTGAGGGGGAAAGGTGAAGGTGTTCATTTATTTGATTTCGTATTTGTGTGAGTGCTCTCTCTCTCTCTCTCTGTCTCTCTCTCTCTCAACGATATACAAACAACATTGTGGTAACGACAACAATGCAATCAACAGTGTGGCAATGGCCACAGCGAGTTGGCTATACAACAACAATAACAATAACAATTTTTTTTTTTAATGTAAAAAATTATAATAGTAATAATAATGTAGAAAAAAAAGATAGAAATTAATTAATAATTAAAATAAATATATTTGTGGTGGTCAACCAGTGTCCCTCAGATTATGGCAGGCCGAGATGTACTTTGCTGCTAGTGGAGCTGTTGGCCTTTCTCCTAGCAAGATTAGCATTTTTCCTTTATTTGGGAAAGGAAGTCCTTTATAATTAGAGAAAATTTGTTGAAGTAATGTGTCCTAATTTCTGAATATTTTCCACAATGTATGAGAACGTGCATCTCTGTTTCCACCTCTCCTGTCTTACAGTGTCCACATATACATTGCTCTTTTGGTAACCATGTATTCCGGTGTCTGCCTTTTTCAATTGCAAGTGTGTGGTCACTGAGCCTGTACTTGGTCAGGATCTGCCTCTGCTTTGTATCTCTGACAGAGAAGAGATACTCAGCCAATTTGTAGTCTCTTTTTAGGGTCCGATAGCAATCTATTTTGTTTTGTGTTTTGGTTACATTATTCCAATATTCCAGATAAGAGATTTTGGTCTGTTTCATTACTTGGTTTACTTTGATTTGTTGGTAAACAGTGCTGGTATGAAGCTGGTCTGTGATTTGTGTTAGTTGGGTTCATTACCAGCTGACTGAGGGGACTCTTTTCATGACTGAGCTCTTGGGCTTTCATTGCCTTACATTGCAATGTGTCTTGAGGACTTGAATTGAGGTGCATCCAGAATTTTAGTGCTCTTTTTTGGATGTGAATCATTAATGGATAATGGCCTAATTCTGCCCTGCATGCATTATTTCTCTCTCTCTCTCTCTCTCTCTCTCCCTCTCCCTCTCTCTCTCTCTCTCTCCCTCACTCTCTCTCTCTCTCTCCCTCCCTCCCTGCCTCTCTCTCTCTCTCTCTCTCTCGCTCCCTCCTCCCTCCCCCCCTTCCGGGGGTCCCACCGGCGTGGCAAACCTCTTCTTGTTTGCCTGTTAAAGAAGTGTTTTCTTGACACTTTGCCTATAAGGCCAGCATCCCAGAGTCGTTCTTCACTGTTCAGGTGAAACTGTTTTGCAGTACTGTTCAATAAGCTCAGCGAAACTGAGGGCTGTTTCAACAGAGACTGTACTTGTCCTCGTGTCAGTGTCATTGGCTTTCACTTCTCTTTCGGTCCTGGTTATTCATAGCACTCACACTGACACCCCAGCCCAGTGCCTCTCCCAGCCCAGTGCCTCCCCCAGCCCAGTGACCTCCCCAGCCTCCCCCAGCCCAGTGACTCCCCAACCCAGTGCCTCCCAGCCCAGTGCCCCAACCCAGTCTCCCCCAACCAGTGCCTCCCCCAAGCCCAGTATCTCCCCCAGCCTCCCCCAACCCATATTCAGCCACCCAGTGCATATTAAATGTGCTGGGTGGTAGATTTACTGCATTCTCTGTTGTAATAGTGCATATTAAATGTGCTGGGTGGTAGATTTACTGCATTCTCTGTTGGAATACTGCATATTAAACGTGCTGGGTGGTTCTGTGTTTGAGGTCATTGCATCTGGATTCTTGTAAATAGCACAAATCTCTTCAGAAGAAACTGGTGCCATTGAGAGGAGATGTTCCCTTTTTTTGGTTATCTTTATGTTTTTATAAAATGTGTGTTTAAACTGGATGGGTGGGCCCGTGATAGTCTGCTGCAGGTTAACCTGAGCTCACCTGCCTTTTGTTCAGGCCTCACCTGGGCAGGAGTCACCTCTTTAGCTTCTGTGTGCTTCATCACCCTTTTCCTGTCCCCTGACTGAATGATTTATTCCACAAGGGACAGACTGATTTTCCCTGCTCCCCTCAGTAGCTCAGGGTTTGATTGGAAACACTTTCCTCCACTTTGTGAAGAGGCTGTTGGATATACAATTATGAGTGATTACGCATTTGCTTTGTAGTTCTGAAATGTGTGAAGACAGTGGAATCTGCTGAACGTCTTGGAGCAGCATTTGGCTTCCCCTCAGTTTATTGGAGGAACAGTGTGGTGCATCCTGGGTAAATTTCTGCTTTGATCTAATTTTTTTGTCACTTTAAAAATGGCTGACTCAACACACTCCCACCCCATAATGTGTTAAGTCCTGGTCTAGCACACTGTCTCTGACTCAATGTGGACAGACTCCAGTGACTGAGTCCTGATGTAAATCCTGGTTGATTGTAAGACTAGAAGGTTCAAGCTTTCATCTTTATGCCCCTTTCATTGATAAACATGGAAAGGTTTTTTCCCCCAGTGCAGGTAATTACATTGGGTACAAGTGTAAATTGTGTATTTTCAGCTACCTGAGACAGAAGGTGAAGCCAGCAGCAATGATGTGATGTTAAATGGATTTATTGCCATCTAGTGGTAGAATGAACATACTGCCATTGTCTTCAGGCAGCTCAGTTGTTCAGGCAGTGAAGAAAATAAGGGACTGTTCATCAAGCTCAGATGAAATTAAACATTTATTTTGATTATGCCATTTGTGCAAGAAATAAATCAAACATGCAGTGAGATATATCAATTTTACTAAGTGCAAAGAAGCAAAACAACTTTTGAATCCAGTTTTCTAAAAAATAAAAATAAACAGTCATCACGAAAGCTATAAGGGCAGCACAGTGGTGCAGTCCTAGGTTTGAATCCCTGGGCCTTTCTGTGTGGAGTTTGCATGTCCTCCCACAGTCCAAAGACATGTCGGCAGGCCAACTGGAGACTCTAAATTGCCCATAGGGATGAGTGGATGGTGTGTGTGGCAACCTGTCCAGTGTCATGGTCCTGTGTTCCTGTCTGTGTTTCCCTTGTTGGGCCGCCAGATGGCGGCACTTCTGTTTTGTGTCCTGCTCCCCTCCTGTTAATTGTATGATTGTTTCAATTGTCTCGTTATCCCATCATGGTTCCCACCTGTGTCTTGTTATCCCCTCCTTCTGGTTTGATTGTTTTTTGAGTTCACCTGTGTCTTGTTACCCCTTGTCTATTTAAGTTCTCTGTTCCCTTGACTCGGGTGCTGGTTCCCTGCGTGTGTTCTGCCTTGTGTTTGTTACCTGACATACATGTACCTGCCTGCTTGTGTTTGTTTCCCGACTGTATGTACCTGCTTGTTCCCTTGTGCTCTGCCTTCCCGTGTTCTGCCCCGCCTGTGTTTTTGAGTTCTTGTTGTTTTCTGTTTCGTTAGATTATTTTTTGAGTTTGTGTTTCACCTGCCTGTATTTTGTTCCTGACTTGTGTTTTTGTCCTTCCCTTGTGCTCTGCCTTCCCGTGTTCTGCCCTGTCTGTGTTTTTGAGTTCCTGTTTTCTGTTTCATTAGATTATTTTTTGAGTTTGTGTTTTAGCCCATTGTGGCCTTGTCTGTTCCTTGTTTGTTCACCTTGTGTTAGTAAAGTCTTTGTTAATTTTCCCTTTTGAGTTTGTGTTTTTTTTTGGGTCCCCCCTACCCGGACCGTCACAGAAGGAACCAGCCAGTGTGGGACCCAGCAGAGGTGTTTTTTTTTTTTTTTTTTTTTGTGTTTGTTTATCATGCCACCGGGGTGGTGGAGTGACCCGGAGGACTCGCCACCCAGCGACTGGGAGTCCCTCGCCCTTGAGCTTCCCAGTGCCCGGGGTGGGCGGTCACGGAGGCGCCGTGGTCGGGCTGCCTCCCGGTCGGCCAGACCTCCAGCTGCCCAGCCAGCGGTTCCCGGCCCTGCGTCATTCGAAGGGACTCGACTGGCGATCTTTCCAGGGCCCGGCCCGCGGGGGTCCCGCCGGTCCCGTCCAGCTGCGCAGCCTGGTTCCCTACGGCTGTGGTCTGTGCTCCTGTCCCCTGCCCAGCCCAGTCGGCAGGGCCCTCGGCCTGCTCCACCCCAAGTCCAGGAAGGGCCTTCACGGCCTGCTCTGCTCCAAGTCCGGAGGGGCCTTCACGGCCTGCTCTGCCTCAAGTCCCGGAGCGGCCCTCACGGCCTGCTCTGCCTCAAGTCCCGGAGCGGCCCTCACGGCCTGCTCTGCCTCAAGTCCCGGAGCGGCCTTCACGGCCTGCTCTGCCTCAAGTCCCGGAGCGGCCTTCACGGCCTGCTCTGCCTCAAGTCCCGGAGCGGCCTTCACGGCCTGCTCTGCCTCAAGCCCCGGAGCGGCCTTCACGGCCTGCTCTGCCTCAAGTCCCGGAGCGGCCTTCACGGCCTGCTCTGCCTCAAGTCCCGGAGCGGCCTTCACGGCCTGCTCTGCCTCAAGTCCCGGAGCGGCCTTCACGGCCTGCTCTGCCTCAAGTCCCGGAGCGGCCCCCAGAGCCACCTGGAGCCCCGGAGAGGCTCCCAGATCCGCCTCGAGCCCCGGAGAGGCTCCCAGATCCGCCTCGAGCCCCGGAGAGGCTCCCAGATCCGCCTTGAGCCCCGGAGAGGCTCCCAGATCCGCCTCGAGCCCCGGAGAGGCACCCAGAGCCGCCTCGAGCTCCGGAGAGGCCCCCAGAGCCGCCTCGAGCCCCGGAGAGGCCCCCAGAGCCGCCTCGAGCCCCGGAGAGGCCCCCAGAGCCGCCTCGAGCCCCGGAGAGGCCCCCAGAGCCGCCTCCAGCCCCGGAGAGGCCCCCAGAGCCGCCTCCAGCCCCGGAGAGGCCCCCAGAGCGCCTCCAGCCCCGGAGAGGCCCCCAGAGCCGCCTCCAGCCCCGGAGAGGCTCCCAGAGCCGCCTCCAGCCCCGGAGGTCCCGCCTGCTCTGACCCTTCCGCGGAGGCCGCCTGCTACACCCAAGTTTCGGGCTTTACTTGTGCCTCGAGCCCCGGGGGGGCCTCCGGAGCCGCCTCAAGCCCCAGGGGGGCCTCCGCAGCTGCCTCGAGTCCCGGGGGGGCCTCCGGAGCCGTCCAGAGCTCCGGAGAGGCTTCCGGAGCCGTCCAGAGCTCCGGAGAGGCTTCCAGAGCCGTCCAGAGCCCCGGAGAGGACAACGGTCCCTTCTGTTGTCCCGCAGGGGCCGCCGCAGACTGCTCTGGCCGCCCCGCAGGCTAAGCCACCTGCCTTGCCCCCTAGCGTTCGTGCTCCCCCTGGCGTTCATGCTCCCCCTGGCGTTCGTGCTCCCCCTGGCGTTTGTGCTCCCCCTGGCGTTCGTTCTCCCCCTAGCGTTCGTGCTCCCCCTAGTGTTCTCGCGCCCCCCAGTGTCCGTTCTTCCCCTAGTGTTCTTGCTCTCCCTAGTGTCCACACCTTGCCCCCTGGCGTTCGTGCTCCCCCTGGCGTTCGTGCTCCCCCTAGTGTTCTCGCGCCCCCCAGTGTCCGTTCTTTCCCTAGTGTTCTCGCTCCCCCTAGTGTCCACACCTTGCCCCCTGGCGTTCGTGCTCCCCCTGGCGTTCGTGCTCCCCCTGGCGTTCGTGCTTCCCCTAGTGTTCTCACGCCCCCCAGTGTCCGTTTTCCCTCTAGTGTTCCCCCGTCCTCCAGGGTTCGTCCTTCCCCTGGTTTCGTCGCTCCCCCGAGTGGTCGTCACTCCCCCGGTGTCCGTGCTCCCCCCAGTGGTCGTCCCTCCCCCGGTCTCGTCGCTCCCCCCAGTGGTCGTCCCTCCCCCGGTCTCGTCGCTCCCCCTGGTGTCCATTCTCCCTTTGGTGTCTGTCCTCCCAACCGTGTGTCCGTGTGTTCCCCGGCCCCCCTGTCTAATTGTCTGCCCGCCTGTTTGTCTGTTAGTCTACCCGTATGTGTGTCAGCCAGTTTGTTGGCCTGTTTGTCTGCCCCCCAGGCCGTCAGCCCATCGGCCAACGTGTTTGCCCGCCTGTCTGCCTGTCTGTCTGTGTGCCAGTCCGCGTGTGTTTTGTCTTGTTTGCCTGTGTGTCAGTCCCTATGTCAGTTGTTGGGTTCCCCCTCGCCTTCCCTGTCTGCCTGTCCCTTTGTGTGTCCATCGGTGTCGCCGTGTGCCTCCCCGCCTGCTTGTCCCTGTGTCTGTCTTTTTAGGTCTCCCTATTGTGCCAGTATCTGGCAGTCTGTTTCCCCCTCAGTCTTGTCCAACCCAGTCCAGTGTTGTCGTGCCCCGTCTCGTTGCTGTCCTGTGTCCACCTCGCCCCAGTCCAGTCCTGTATGTCTGCCTTGCCCCTGTCCAAGTCCCCCCTGGTTTCCTGAGTTCCCCCTGGTTTCCTGAGTCCCCCTGTCGCCCGAGTACGGGCCCTGATTTTCCCCCGAGTCGCCCGATGTGCGGGCCCTGAGTTTCCCCCGAGTCGCCCGATGTGCGGGCCCTGAGTTTCCCCCGAGTCGCCCGATGTGCGGGCCCTGAGTTTCCCCCGAGTCGCCCGATGTGCGGGCCCTGAGTTTCCCCCGAGTCGCCCGATGTGCGGGCCCTGAGTTTCCCCCGAGTCGCCCGATGTGCGGGCCCTGAGTTTCCCCCGTGTCGCCCGAGTGCGGGCCAGCCCTGAATTTCCCCGTGTCGCCCGATGTGCGGGCCCTGAGTCTCCCCCGTGTCGCCCGATGTGCGGGCCCTGAGTCTCCCCCGTGTCGCCCGATGTGCGGGCCCTGAGTCTCCCCCGTGTCGCCCGATGTGCGGGCCCTGAGTCTCCCCCGTGTCGCCCGATGTGCGGGCCCTGAGTTTCCCCCGTGTCGCCCGATGTGCGGACCCTGAATTTCCCCGTGTCGCCCGGGTTCTGCCCAGCCCTGAGTCTCCCCGTGTTGCCCGGGTCCTGCCCAGTCCCGAGTCCTGCTCCCCCGTCTGAGTCCAGTCCCGAGTCCTGCGTCCCGTTCTAGTCCTGAGTCCCGTCCTGTTCCTGTCCAGTCCTGTTTCTGCCCTGAGTCCTGTGTCCAGTCCTGTTCCTGTCCAGTCCTGTTCCTGTCGAGTCCTGTTTCCAGCCCCGAGTCCCTCTCCAGCCCCGAGTCCCTCTCCAGCCCCGAGATCCCTTCCTGTCCACTCCAGCCCCGAGTCTTGTCTTGTTCCGTTCCTGTCCAGTCCAGCCCCGAGTCTTGTCTTGTTCCGTTCCTGTCCAGTCCAGCCCCGAGTCTTGTCTTGTTCCGTTCCTGTCCAGTCCAGCCCCGAGTCTTGTCTTGTTCCGTTCCTGTCCTGTTCCTGCCCCAGTTCTGTGTCCAGTCCCTGTTCCTGTCTGAGTCCTGTTCCCTCGTCAGAGTCCGGTCCAGAGTCTTGTTCCTGTGTTCTGTCCCTGTTCTTGTCTTGTCCAGTCCTGAATCCGGTCTCCAGCCCCACCCTCTGTTGACTCCCTCCCCGGGTCGGCCTCCTGGGACGTCAGGAGCCATCCCTTGGGGGGGGGGTACTGTCATGGTCCTGTGTTCCTGTCTGTGTTTCCCTTGTTGGGCCGCCAGATGGTGGCACTTCTGTTTTGTGTCCTGCTCCCCTCCTGTTAATTGTATGATTGTTTCAATTGTCTCGTTATCCCATCATGGTTCCCACCTGTGTCTTGTTATCCCCTCCTTCTGGTTTGATTGTTTTTTGAGTTCACCTGTGTCTTGTTACCCCTTGTCTATTTAAGTTCTCTGTTCCCTTGACTCGGGTGCTGGTTCCCTGCGTGTGTTCTGCCTTGTGTTTGTTACCTGACATACATGTACCTGCCTGCTTGTGTTTGTTTCCCGACTGTATGTACCTGCTTGTTCCCTTGTGCTCTGCCTTCCCGTGTTCTGCCCCGCCTGTGTTTTTGAGTTCTTGTTGTTTTCTGTTTCGTTAGATTATTTTTTGAGTTTGTGTTTCACCTGCCTGTATTTTGTTCCTGACTTGTGTTTTTGTCCTTCCCTTGTGCTCTGCCTTCCCGTGTTCTGCCCTGTCTGTGTTTTTGAGTTCCTGTTTTCTGTTTCATTAGATTATTTTTTGAGTTTGTGTTTTAGCCCATTGTGGCCTTGTCTGTTCCTTGTTTGTTCACCTTGTGTTAGTAAAGTCTTTGTTAATTTTCCCTTTTGAGTTTGTGTTTTTTTCCCTCTGCGTTTGGGTCCCCCCTACCCGGACCGTCACAGTCCAGGGTGTATTCCTGCCTCTCTCCCAATGCATGCTGGGATAGGCTCCAGCAGCCCCCGAATCTCTGACCAGGATAAGCAGGTATAGATAATGAATGGATGGATGGCATCTTCAGGAATCAAAGGTCAATTTTCTTTTTTTCAAGAACAATGAATTTCTATATTAAGGCTTACAAAGTGATAACAAAGGCTTATAAAGTGATAACAACAATCCTTTTAACATTGTAACAAGAAATCGTGTTTAAAATATTTGAAGAATATGAATGGATGAAAGCTATGCTATTGTGTAAACAGATTATCAAAGAACTTTATAATGTATGACTTCAAACAGCCAAGCAAGCATTGATGAAGAGCTGACAATATTACCAATAGTACATGAAGGTTATGTGCTTTATTAATAGAAAAGACTTATTATAGGAAGCATAGAAAAAAACATAAAATGTAATTTGTATTTTCGTTAAAAGTATTATTTTTGATATAGAGAAGGTCACAAAATTAAACAAACTTAAAATATCTCATCCTAGTTACCATCCCTGATTATGCATCCAAGCAATGGAATAATGAACAAAGCTCAGCCATGCTAACTCAGACAGTGTGTATAGATAAAAGCTGCATAGATTATGATAGCGGTAACATCACCTTTTAGCATGTATATGGTTTTATATGTATAATGACTGGTTGATGGTACTACCTGTATATGAGTATCAGAGACAGCTCAGTGAAGGCTGCAAAAATGCAGTAATGTATGCATCAGTGATTATCTCTCTTTCTTAACATCAGTGATGATTTAATTGAATGATCCCTTTCTGAAATGTGTTTTATTTTTATTTTAAACCTATGACCCTTTCATTCATAGGAATCAACTTGATTGGGGCACATTTTGTTATTAGCCATGATATGTGTGAGTAGGCTATTAATTAATGCCACTCAACCCAATTAATTTTCAACCCGACTGACACAGGGGCCATATAATCCATTTAATTTAATCTCCTTCTGTTTTCATCTGGAAGGATTCCTCCAGGCTTTTCATGGCTTGGTCTTGGGTTATATCTCTCCAAAGGGTGGGAATGTCTGCAGGCTTAGCTTTATACACCTCGGCAAACTGCGCATTAAACCTGTTGAAGATGTACTTCCAGTAGTCTGAGGCCTGGATGCTGGTGTCAGGCTGGATGCGCCAGTCAGGGAAAATGCTCTGATAGTCCTTGTATGGATGATATTCCCACTTTGTTTTGCTTGATTTGAATTTTCTCTCACTGGCAACACTGGTGCAGCAGACCTCACACATTAATATACCGGAGTCCACATATCTGTATCCCCCGATCCCCTGAGGACGGTGAATGGAGGCAAAGTGCTCTGTGTGGCCCTTTCCGCCTGCTTCACACGGGGTCTTGCAGAAGGGACACTGCCTCCCACAGCCAAACACCCTGTTAAACAGCTCCTTCTGTGGCTGAAAGGGCAGTGAGGTCAGCCTGGCCCTCACATCCCCACCGTTCTGAAACTCTGCAGTAATGGACTGCTCCATTTCATCCACAAGCACCTTCAGACACTGGGAAAAGTCTACTGGCTTGGCAGTGTTTAAGGCCAGGACCACTTCAAGGGGGTCTTTGGGGATGATGAGCTCCTGTAGGTCACTACAGATATCCTGAATGAACTGCTGAATGTTTTGGTCCTCCTCCTCATCCCTTATTGTCGCTCGTTCACTGGCTTTCCTCTCTGCTTTCTTAATGGCTTCCAATATTCTTTTTACTATCGCCCTCAGGTGCTTAATCTCAATGTTCCTGAGGCCATCTCCCTCTGAGAACTGCTGTATCATCTGCTCAAATATCCATCCCTGCACAAAGTTCTCGTAGTTTCTTATGTAATTCACAAAGTCCTTAAAGTTATCCCCTAAAAGCAGCTGCTTGAGGATTGAGAACTGGAAGAAGGATCGAGTGCTGAAATCAATGTCTTTCTGCCCTGTCAACACTTCATCCACAAGGTCAGGGCCCAGAGACTTGGTGATGTATTCCTTCATTGCTGGTGCAATACAGTAGTAGGTGAACTCCTCTGCTTTCTTCTGACACTGGTCTCTTTTACTGAACAGATCCTTAAAGTCAGCGCAGTACTGTTCCTTGGACTGCTCCAGACAGCGACGGGGATCATTTGCATGGATAAAATCCAAATGCATTTTTTGAAACTCCCGTGCTGCATGTCCACAGATGTGGATCTTCAGACTGGCTTGAACTTCAGCACTTGTTTCCAGATCCCTGTGCCTGTCCAGGTTATCATCTACCATGCGAAGCAGGTCTGTGATGTATGTGTTATGGTAATCAGACCTTGTTCTCACTTTTTCAGCTACAAACTGCCTGCAGCACTTGATGATGTGATCCACTATCTTTTGTGTCTTTATCTTCTGCTCATCATCAAAAGATTTGTTCCATATCTTTTTAAGCATTCCTTTACTCTTCACTTTGAATGGCTCCATTCCACATTCAGACAAGTCACCCATTTTGGACAGCACTTCACGTACTGAGCTGCCTTTATTCTCTAAGTTAACCCACAGCTGGTGTTGGATATCTTGGACAATATCTCGGTTTTCCAGGCCAGGAAACTGCAAGTCGGCCACAGTCTCATTGCACATCTTCTCAAATTCAGTCTCCAGCTGTTGATCCGATGGCTCTTTACTTTTGCTGCATTTCTCAACCAGGTCCAGCACCTTCTGCTCCATTACAGCCGTATGATTTTTCTTGACTTTCTCTAACCTGAACATACCCTTTCTAATCTCCACCGTGGCATCTAGCTTGTTTATAACAGAGTGCTCTGTCTCCTTCCGGATGGCTTTGGCTGAGTTCATGAATTCCTCCTTGTACTTCTCTACCAAGTGAACATGTCCCTCTGGTCTAACATAGAATTCAGTGAGATTGTCCAAAATGAGATTTTCTCTTTTAGCCATTTCTACAGAGGCCTCATATTTCAGGCTGCTCATCAAGTCATCCACATTGGAGGATGGCTGAATCTGTGCTGCTATTCTGCCAAAGTTTGACACCTTTGTCTCAGCTTCCCTTAACCAGGAGTACATGCTTTTCCTGAAGGCCCACTCCCATGTGTTGAACTCAGTGCAAAGCTGAGTATAAGCATCAGCCATAAGGCAATCGTGGAAACTGAAGATGAAGTTCTCATACTTCACTGCGCTCCACAAACTCTTGGTCCTTTCAAAGAATTCTTTGATTGTGTGTGCAGAGCCCTTTCCAGATTTGTGTTGCTTAAATGTCTTGATCACACTCTGCTTGAACAGATTCACAGACTCACTGTAGCCAGCATTCATTGGTGCCATGGGAGGGATGCCATGCCAGAGCCCAGGGATGTACCAGGTGTTTCTCTCTGGATCATACTCCATGACATCAGTAAATTTGTGGTTGTTTCCTCTCTTTTCCATCTTAGCTGCTACTTGGGTCATCTCATTCAGCTGCTCCAGCAGAATCTTCCTATCTCTCATGTTATTTTCATGAGCAGAGATGTCTGGTACATTCTGGTGCACAAACTGACAGCAGGGTTTTCTCCCAACTTCTTTCATGCGCAGGAAGGCATGCACCACAATCTGCAGGATGTCCTTCATCTCTGCACAGTTCTCCATGGCAATGTTGATGACTGTGATCTCACTCAGCCCCACCACCAGAGTGGCCAGTTCATTATCATGCTCATAACTGTCATCCAACTGGGCCAACTCTGGGGACTTCAACCCTTCAGTGTCAATAACCATGATGTAATCACACCCAAGCTGCTCTTTAAAATCCTCTTTCACTCTGATGAGGAGCATGAAGGCCCCTCTTGTGCACCTGCCACTACTGACGGCAAACTGGACCCCGAACATGGTGTTCAGGAGGGTGGACTTTCCAGTGCTCTGCACCCCCAGTACAGTCACCACCCGGATCTTACATTCATACTGTGTTAGATTATGGAGTTCCTTCAGAACCTGGGTCACCCACTGCAGAGTAATGTTGGATGCATCTCCATCCACCAGCTCCAGAGGAAAGCCTTCCTGCAGCAGCTCAGCAGCCAGACGTGGCAGGCCCTGAATGTCAGGGGTGGGGCCTTTGGGGTGTGAGCAGGCCGACTCGTACAGCTGACCCATTTCCCGCAGGAAGTGCTCTGTCCCCAGAGAAGAACTGGAGATCTTCCTGTCCCATTCTCCAATGAGCTCCTTGTTTTCTTCAGAATTCTGACACTGTTCCTTGTACTCCGCCCGAAGGCGTGGAAGGCATTTGCGTGACAGGTTGTCCAGCCTGATCTTCATCCACTTGAGGAAGTACTTACCTCTGTGGAACCAGACATTGCTTTGATGAAATGGGACATAGACTCTGAGATGTTGTGAGCCCTCTGCTGTGCTCTGAGCTGCTGCTTCTGATCTGCAAGCTCATTCCTGTAAACTTCAATGTTTTTCTCCCCAGCATTTTTCATCCTGCACTCTTCCCTCTCCAGTTTGGCCAGCTGTTTCCATGCAGTCCCTTGCAAGGGCAGCTCTTTCTCTTTGAAGCTTGGTATATCGGATATCCTTCCAGTGATTTCATCAGCCTTCTGCTTGCCCCTCTGACAGACAATATAATCTTCATCAACCTGGATCCGAAATTCACGGGCAACAGCAGAAATCCCTTCAACACTCATTTTGACCATGTTTCTCTTTAAAATGTCAGTCATAGCTGAACGCAAGTAACTCACAATTTCTGCATCGTTCATCTGCGAACCCTTTATAATGATGTTACAGGGTTTTATCTGTAACTCAGAAACACATCTCTTGAAGTCATCTGTATTGAAGCTCTGTGAATTGATGATCAAGTACAAATGAGCCTGAAGTTTCTTGGAGTCCAAAATTTTGTAATCAAACCCAAAATCATCACAAAACACAAATATGGCAGCAGAGGTTTGGCAGAGGAAATCGTACTGAGTTTCAAAGTCCCTGAGGTCCCCACGGAGGTTAGCTATAGCCAGTGGCTCAGAGAAGATATCAATGGTTCTCTTCCCACTGGGCAGATACCAGCTGATCTCCGCCAGCCCGTTGGAAATCCTCCTTGGGGTGTTACCGCACTCCATGTTTCTGTGAACAAAGGTGTCGTGGTGCTCCTGAGGGCTACTGAGAAGCTGGTTCAGAATGTGAGACTTGGACAAGCTGCTGTTTCCCAGCCTCACAAAAGAGACCAGGGGGAGCTCAGAGAGAACAATGTTCTCCTCCACAACCCCGCTTGGGTCTGTCAAAGAGTGCGGCTTGTACTTTTTCACAACATCCCTCATGGCCCAGAGCATTAAAGTGCACTGCTGTGTGTCACATTCAGGAAGCAGCAGAGGGACAGAGAACTGGCACATAGACATTTTCAAAACCATCTCCTGCTGGAGAAAGCCATCTGAGCAGAGAAACACAGCAGTTATGAGGTCCAGGGGGTTGACTCTGTTGCTGCGGCCCTGTGGATTGTTCAGGGTGTCCATTAAGCTGTCCAGGTTTTGGGAAGTCATGTCCTGTTTTGAGGCGCACCTCACACTCCTAGCAGTCACATTCACCATCATCAACCTCCTCAGGAAACACCACGGCAGAGATTTCAGAGACTGGATGCTTTCATCAGTTAAAGTCTCTCCATCAATCTCCAGCACCTTGCTCAGAGTCAGCTTGTTTTTCAGGCGGTGTTCCAGTCCCAAGTCACTTAACAGCTCAGCCAGACTGGTTCCTGTCATTGGAGATGGAAGCTGCCTTAGTACATGCATCTACAGTAACAATCTATTTAAAGTCACATGTTTGTATAGTGTGGTGGAGTGGGCGTGGTTTGAGCGTCGGCTGCAGAGAGAGAGAGAGTGAGAGGAGCGGCTCTCGGACCCTTCGTCACAACTGTCAGCTGGAGGTAATCAGCGCCGATAACTGTTAATTGTTTAATTGCGCTGATTGCCTCTGATTGCTTTCAACAGTGAGCCTGGGGTTTTTAAAAGCACGACCGGAAGCCGGAGGGAGAGAGAGACGCGCCGGCGAGAAGACGGCGAGAGAAAAAGCGCTCTTGATTTCTTGTAACCGAGAAAAAGCCACGGGCTTTAAATAAAATAGCACGCAAGTGCTACGAACTGGAAACAGTGTCTCCCGTGAGTGTGTTTGGGTTAGGAGGGGTGGCACTCATTTGCCACAGTGGTGGCCCGTGCGGGGGAGGCTCGAAGTAAACACACTGCACAAAGGAGAAAAAAAAAATAAAAATGGAACACAGCCAGGAGCAGGGGGAACCGGCACAGCCAGTGATAGCGCTTGCGAGGATGCTGGAGGGGATGGCAGCAATGCAAGAGAGGCAGGCGGTGATGCACGCCGAGCAACTTGAGGCTCTGCGAGCACAGACATCCCTGCAGACGCAGGCTCTACTGCAGCTGGCTGCTGCGGGAGAAACTAGCTCCCGCGAGCGACAGAACAAACCCCCCGTAGCTCTTCACTTGCCTAAAATGACCCCGGAGGACGATGCTGAGGCATTCCTGGAGGGGTTTGAAGTGGCAGCGAAGGCGAGTCAATGGCCGGAGGAGGAGTGGGTCGTCCGCCTCCTGCCCCTCTTGACTGGGGAAGCCCAACAGGCGGCGCACAGCTTACCCCCCCCACCGCGCGGGCTGTCTACCTAAACCTAAAGAAGGCGGTCCTGGACCGCCTGGGGTACAGCCCGGAAGAGCACCGGCGGCGGTTCCGACAGACGGCTCTGGCAGGAGAGGACCGGCCATTCGCCTACGCCCAGAGACTGCTGGATATGGCCCGACGGTGGCTCCGACCGGAACTCCGGTCAGCTGACGGAGTGGTAGAGCTGGTGACACTGGAACGGTTTATCGATGGCCTCCCGGGGGAAACAGCGAACTGGGTGAGGTGCCATCGACCGACCGGGTTGGCGGCCGCCGTCACCCTGGCGGAGGACCACCTGGCGCTCTACCCCCGCGGCCAGTCCCAGCACCAGCAGCAGCAGCAGCAGCAGCAGCAGCAAGGACGGGCAGACACGGCTCCGCGCCGAAGAGCCCCTCCTCGTTCCCTTCCTCCCCCCTTCCTTCCTCCCTTCCCCGTGCCCAAACCCCTCCTTTTCCCGTAACAACCCTTTTTTTGTTTCCCCAGCCCCAGGCTCAGTGGCGGCGGGGTTCGAACCACAGAGAGCTCCTCAGACGCCCGGACCGGGGTGTTGGCGGTGCGGACAACCGGGTCACCTGCGCCGAGAGTGCCCGCTCATGGAGGTGGGGCAGGTGGTTCGTGTTGTCGGCCCGCCCACCTCCGCTCCCGACCCAGACGGAGCGTACTGTATTCCGGTAAGGATTCAAGGGAGTGAACACCAGGCGCTGTTGGACTCAGGGGCTATGCAGACCATGATTCGACAAAGCCTGGTTCGACCCGAGGCGTTGTTAGAAGCATCAAGGGTATCTATAAGGTGTGTGCATGGGGATCTACACGAGTATCCTATTGTCTCAGTGGAAATTCGGTGTCAAGGGAAAAAGCATAAAATAAAGGCTGCGGTTAGCTCCCGCCTCTCGCACCCTCTGATTTTAGGCACTGATTGGCCGGGGTTTCGCCAGGCAGCTGGTAAGGTAGGGGGGGTGCGTTCACGACGGGTAGGGCTGTGTGATGTGTGTGCTGCTGTCAGCGGTGACGCGGGGTCGTCCGACACGGCAGAGGGGGAGCCGGCACCAGTGGAGCCTCCGGGGAGACTCCGCAGGTACCGGTGTTTCGCCCCATGGAGGATTTCCCACTCGAGCAGTCTCGTGATGACACCCTACGCTTTGCCTTTGACCGCGTGATGTCCATTGATGGTCAACAGGTGCGCCCTGATGCAACACTCACTCACCCGTATTTTGTAATAATTCGGGATAGGTTATACAGAGTGTGTCGTGACACTCAGACTAACGAGGAAATCACCCAATTGCTGGTGCCTAAAAGCTCTCGGGAAATGGTTTTTCAGACGGCTCATTTTAACCCCATGGCTGGTCATTTAGGGTATGAGAAAACACTGAACTGGATAATGGCCCGCTTCTATTGGCTGGGCATTTGGGCCGACGTGCGTCGGTGGTGTGCGTCGTGCCCTGAATGCCAACTCGTAAATTCCCCGGCTATACCAAAAGCGCCGTTGCGCCCCCTTCCGCTAATGGAGGTCCCTTTTGAGAGAGTGGGGATGGACCTCATCGGGCCGTTTGATCGGAGCACGCAGGGATACCGTTTCGTGTTAGTTCTGGTGGATTATGCGACAAGGTATCCCGAAGCAGTTCCTTTGCGCAGCATTTCGGCAAAAAGTGTTGCGCAGGCATTGTTTCAAATAATCTCCCGAGTCGGAATCCCGAAAGAGATTCTGACTGACCAGGGCACCCAGTTTATGTCACGCACACTACGTGAACTGTACGGGTTATTGGGCATTCGTTCTATTCGAACTAGCGTGTACCATCCCCAAACGGATGGGCTGGTTGAGCGGTTTAATAGAACGTTGAAGTCTATGATCCGGAAGTTCGTTCATGAGGATAGCCGTAATTGGGATAAGTGGTTATCTCCTCTGGTGTTTGCAGTGCGGGAGGTTCCCCAGGCCTCCACGGGATTTTCTCCCTTTGAACTACTGTTCGGTAGGAAACCCCGGGGGATATTGGACCTAGTTAAAGAAAACTGGGAGGAGGGTCCGAGTCCTAGTAAAAATGAATTACAATACGTGCTGGACCTGCGAGCAAAACTCCATACACTGGGTAAGTTGTCACGGGAGAATTTGCTCGAGGCGCAGGCACGTCAGTAACAGCACTATAACAGAGGAGCTAAACTACGGCAATTTTCACCGGGAGATAAAGTTCTTGTGTTACTCCCTACCTCTAGTTCTAAATTACTCGCCAAGTGGCAAGGGCCCTTTACGGTCACACGGCGAGTGGGGGAGGTTGACTATGAGGTAGAGCGTACTGATAGAGAGGGGGCAAAACAGATTTATCACCTCAATCTCCTGAAAGCGTGGAAGGAGGTAGTGGCTGTCTCTCTGGTTACGGTGGATAAGGAGAGAGATGAGCTGGGTCCGGAGGTACCAAATTCATCCAATCAGATCTCAACCCTTTCAGATGACCATCTCTCACCGAATCAGAGAACAGACCATGCCTTGTTGCAAAAGCGTTTTGCTGATGTGTTTTCTCCCATACCAGGACGCACGCACCTCATACACCACCATATAGAGACTTCCCCGGGGGTGACGGTGCGGACCCGCCCTATAGATTGCCGGAACACAAAAAGAAATTGGTTCAGGCAGAGATAAAGGCAATGCTAGAGCTGGGGGTAATAGAGGAATCCCACAGTCCCTGGAGTAGCCCCATCGTGCTGGTAGGTAAGCCTGATGGGTCTATTCGCTTCTGTGTGGATTATAGAAAGGTAAATGAAGTGTCACGGTTTGATGCTTATCCAATGCCTCGGGTCGACGAGCTCTTGGATCGGCTTGGCACGGCTCGATTTTTTTCGACGCTGGATTTAACCAAGGGTTACTGGCAGATTCCCTTATCTGCCAAATCTAAGGAAAAAACGGCTTTCTCCGCTCCGGATGGTTTGTACCAATTCAGGACACTTCCGTTTGGGTTATTCGGGGCCCCTGCCACCTTCCAGCGCCTAATGGATCGGGTATTGCGTCCGCATGCTGGTTATGCTGCTGCCTATCTGGATGATGTCATCATCCATAGCAATAGCTGGGAGCAGCATTTGCAGCATGTGGGGGCAGTGCTCGAGTCATTAAGGCAGGCAGGGCTCACGGCTAACCCAAAGAAGTGTGCTATTGGCCGAGCGGAGGTACGGTATTTGGGGTACCACTTGGGAAGTGGACAGGTGCGGCCTCTAGTGGACAAAACCGCTGCGGTTGCAGCCTGTCCCCGACCCAAGTCAAAAAAAGAGGTAAGGAGGTTCTTGGGGCTGGCCGGCTATTACAGAAGGTTCATCCCGGCATTTTCTGAGCTAACCAGAGCCCCTAACTGACTTAACCAGAAAAGGTGCCTCAGATCCGGTCCAGTGGACGGAGCCGTGCCAGCGGGCGTTTGAGAGGGTAAAAGAAGCTCTCTGTGGGGAGCCGCTCTTGTTCACACCTAACTTCTCTCTCCCTTTTGTTTTGCAGACCGACGCGTCGGACAGAGGGCTGGGGGCGGTTTTGACCCAGCAGGTGGAGGGAGTCGACCGCCCCGTGCTGTACATTAGCCGAAAACTATCACAACGGGAGGCGAAGTACAGCACGGTGGAAAAGAGTGCCTCGCCATTCGGTGGGCGGTCGGAGCCCTCCGGTATTACCTTCTGGGTCGCCCATTCACCCTCTGTTCGGACCATGCCCCCCTCCAATGGCTCCACCGCATGAAGGATACCAACGCCCGGATCACTCGGTGGTATCTGGCTTTGCAGCCTTTTAACTTCAAGGTGATCCATAGACCGGGTGCACGGATGGTCGTGGCGGACTTCCTCTCTCGCCCCCAGGAGGAGGGGGGGGGGGGGGGGGTTGGTCATCGGCCGGATGGCTCCCCGGCCTAAGTCGGGCGGTGGGGGTATGTGGTGGAGTGGGCGTGGTTTGAGCGTCGGCTGCAGAGAGAGAGAGAGTGAGAGGAGCGGCTCTCGGACCCTTCGTCACAACTGTCAGCTGGAGGTAATCAGCGCCGATAACTGTTAATTGTTTAATTGCGCTGATTGCCTCTGATTGCTTTCAACAGTGAGCCATTTGCAGATGCCATTTGGAAGGACTGCAGTGAGGTTGAAAGTATATTTCATCCCAGGTCTCAGATCAGTAAGGACAGCTGTGGTGGTGTTGGGTGCACATATCTGTGATCTGGGCTCTTCTCCCTCACAGCCGTAGGTGATGTGGATCTCATGAGATACTCCCTCAATGCTGACCCAGCACGTGCTCTGCACATCTGTGGCTCTCACCCTCCCAGGGGCAGATGGCTCTATTTGAGAGAACGGAGAGGGACGTTTCAATCGGAGCTGTAACTTCTCTTAACAGGCAAGCAGGATGTTTATGTAAGCTTTTATTTATTTACTTGTAACTCTACAATATAAAAAATCATAAGTCAAATAACCAAGTCAAATGGAAATTTCATTATTAGGCAAAATATAAATATGCAATGAACACAAACCATTTTATCCATATACGCTGCTACTTGTCGCATTTGTTGCAATACTTTTTTATTATCTTTGAACAGCACTACTGTTTGGATGGATGGATGATGGATGGAGGGACTGATGGGTTAGCAGAAAGAGATATATTCATACTGCACGTGAATGACAGTTTGTAGTTTTTGCACGTGTACTTTCTTATGCTGCAGCTTCTGTGTGTCTGTGAGTGTGTGTGTGTGTGTCTCTGTATGTATGCGTGTCTGTGTGTGTGTGTGCATGTGTGTGCGAGTGTGTGTGTGTTCCATGCTGGGTCTCTCTTTGGGTCCAGATCACACATGTATTGTATGCAGACACATCAATAATATTAACATACCATATAAAATAATGACAACAGGCCATTCAGCCCAACAATGCTCGCCATTTTCCTGACAAAACTGTACCTAGTGCTCTAATTACCTACAGATTAGACAGTATCTAACACCTTATATGGAATGTCTGTATGGAATGTACCTTTTGTTAATTTCCATTCATGTCCCCTTGTTCTACTGACTGAACTCAACCTGAAGAATCTCTTGTAGTTCACCTTGTTGATCCCCTTTTTGAATTTAAAAACCTCTATCAAATCACCCCTGCGTCTTCTTTTACTAAGCTTGAAGAGGTTAAAAATCTTAAGTCATAGCTTTTATCTTTCATTCAAGGAATCAATTTGGTTGCTCTTCTTTGAACCTTTTCCAGAGCCTTTATATCTTTCTTATAGTTCAGTCCCCATAACTGCACACAATACTGCAAGAGTGGTCTAACAAATCTATTATATAAGGTAAGTATAACTTTCTTGGATTTATACTCAATACTTCTGGCTATATATCCCAGCATTCTGTTGGCCTTATTTTTTTTACTGCTACAGCATTGAAAGAAACATTTAGGATTTCTTTTTGCATAATGGGCAATTTTGCTTTCAAAGAGCTTCTTAGTTTTCTGAAATCTTTTTTTTTACCTTAGTACACATATTACAATATTCAGCCTTATTGCTCCCAGTGCTGTTGTTTTTATATATCTTATACAGTTTTTTTTCCTCCCTCAAACTCTCCCGTATGGATTTGCTCATCCACAGGGAAGATCAACTTACTTTTCCTTACCTTGGGAATTAGTTTACATTGTGCATCAAGAGGCCATAGAGGGCACCTTATTAATTGTAATTGATAATGCCAAAATATATCAAAACTAACTGCAGAATGATCACTAGTCTCAAGTGGCTTGATTACCTCTATGCTACAAATTCTGTCGAGATCATTACATAGCACCAGATCCAGAATTGATTTCCCTCTTGTTGTCATGGTCCTGTTTTCCTGTCTGTGTTTCCCTTGTTGGGCCGCCAGATGGCGGCACTTCTGTTTTGTGTCCTGCTCCCCCCCTGTTAATTGTATGATTGTTTCATTGTCTCGTTATCCCATCATTGTTCCCACCTGTGTCTTATCCCCTCCTTTTGGTTTGATTGCTTTTTGAGTTCACCTGTGTCTTGTTACCCCTGTCTATTTAAGTTCTCTGTTCCCTTGACTCGGGTGCTGGTTCCTTGTGTTTGTCTCCTGACTTTCATGTACCTGCCTTCTTGTGTTTGTTCCTGAAATCTGTATGAAAACCGTATGTACCTGCCTGTGTTTGTTACCTGACTTACATGTACCTGCCTGCTTGTGTTTGTTCCCGATTTGCGTTTCCTCAGACCCATTGTACCTGCCTGCGTTTTTTACCTGTTTGTGTTTGTTTCCTGACCGTATTATACCTGCCTGTTTTGTTTGACCTGCCTTTGTGCTCTGTTTGACCTGCCCTTGTCCTCTACCCGCCTGTGTTCTGCCCTGCCCATGTTTGTGAGTTCCTCTTGTTTTCTGTTTTATTTAGATATTTTTTTGAGTTTGTGTTTTTGCCCTTCGTGTCCTTTTCTGTTCCCTGTTTGTTTGTCTTTCTGTAAGTAAAGTCTTTGTTAATTTTCTCCCTTTTGAGTTTCGTGTTTTTTTCCACTCTGCGCCTGGGTCCCAGCACCCGTACCGTCACACTTGTAGGCTGACTGACATACTGTGCCAAAAAAAGGTTATTTATAACATCTAAAAATTCTTCCTCACTTTTTCCTTGTCCTGTCATCAATTCCCAATTAATAGTGGGGTAATTGAAGTCATAATAATACCCATAATAGTCTTACCTTCCTGACAAGCTTGCTTTATGTTTCCATTGATTTCACACTACTGTCTGAAGCTGACGGCCAGTAACACAAGCCTACTGTAAGGCCCTTTTCATGTTTGCAGATGAGCTTAATCCAAATATCCTCACTAGGCTTGAGCTGGTCAATTTCTGGAATTTCCTGCACATTCAAATTTTATTTTACATAGAGAACTACACCCCCACCACTCCTACTGGATCTACCATTCCTCATGAGTGTCTATCCCTCTATATTATATTCAGCCCCATCCTCCTCTCCAAGTCATATCTCTGTAATCCCAATTATGTCATAGCCCGCACTATTCATTGCAGCCTCAAGATCTAAAAATTATTTTTCATATTCTTTCTAGCATTTAAACAAAGACATTTCAGACTATTACTTATACACATCCTCTTCTGTTCCCTCTCCCCCTGCCACCCCAAGCCACCCTTACTAAAATTTATGCTTTTAAAATTTTGCTTTAAAAAGATTTCATTGGTGTTCACATTAATATAGGAAGCCTTGACAGCTACACCGTCCAACTCTTTCCACTCTCTGACCACCCTGCCCCCAAGTCCCTAGTTTAAATAATGCTGTGCTGTCCTAAGCATACGCCGGCCCAATGCAGCAGTATCCCTTCGATTCAGGTGCAGCCCATCACGCTTGTACAGGTCACCGCTGTCCCAAAAGGAGTCCCAGTTCCCTGTAAACCTGTACCCCTCTTTCCTACAACAGGTTTGCCACCAACGTGTTAAATCTCCAAAAACAATTTGGTTCCCTTTGCTTGCATGTGGTACCGGTAGTAATCCAGAAAAAACTACCGTGGAGGTTCTGCCCTTAATCATTTCTGCTAGCTCCACAAATGTGTCCTGCAGAGCCTCAAACCTACCCTTACCTATGTTGTTGGTTCCTACGCAAACCATACCCTCCCTGCCCTGACCAGGAACTTGTTTGCACGTTCCAGGAGATCTCCTACCTGGGCACCAAGAGAACACCATGCATTGCTTTTCATGCGAACATTTTATGCTGTCTGCCCCCCTATTAATTGAGTCCCCCACTATCACTTACTCCTTTTTCTGAAAGGATGTGGCCATCTGGGTACCCAGTGGCTCCTCAGTCCTCCCACTCTCAGGATCAAGAGCCAGATCCAATTCCTGCAAGGGCTGGAATCGGTTGGAAACCAAAACCAGTGGAGATGTCGCCCCTGTGCAGTGTACAAGCCCTTTTCTGCGCTTTCGCCCTGCTGTCACCCAACTCTCTCTCCCTGCCTGCTTTGTGTTCCCCCCCTTCCCAGCTGGGGCGTGCACACCAGTTTCTTAAAGAATAAGCTGCCCAGTTCCCGGAACTCTACTAATTGCGAACTATCTCGCGAGATCAAGAATCTCGCTTTTGAGGTGTTTAACCAGTCGTGAACTGTGGCAGACAAGCTCCCTCAGGAAATCTCTTTCCAGAAGTGCGATCATCCTGCAACTCTCACACAGCTTTGGCCACATTTTTAGCCCCCTAACTATCACCCTCTCTCTCCCCATGTCGAGAAAAATGTACTGCAGAGACAGAAAAAGGAAAAAGGTACAGAAATTTGGGTAAGACATATGGCCACCCAGTGATAAGGGTAGAGAGGACCAATGATTCATATACTCCTAACAGTGATCCAATAAAGGAAGGACATTTCTGGAAAAAATAGTCGAGAGAGATTTGGTTATTTAAATGCCCAGATATTTAAACCCGAAGTTTGACCATTTATCAGAAGTTTGACAAAATATTTATCAGAAAAAGCTCACTTTTCTAGAGGTTGAGCTTATATCCAGAATATTTTCCAAAAGTGCTCCACAATGTAAACAGCCAGGACAGAGGTGACAGGGTTGGAGATAAGAATTGAGGAAATATTGGGTAGCATTGCTTTGGAATACATCTTATTTAATTTCGGTGAGGCAAGATAGCCTATATTGTTTGTAGTACTGTAACTTGGCGTCATTTTGATATCAATACTTTTAATGGCAGGCCTGGATTTTGGCAGTCTGAATGAATGAGTTATAGACGGTGTATGTCTTGTATGTGTGAGTAACTTGGCATTTTTTTACATTGAAAACGCTGTTTTTTATGAGATATCATTTCTTTTTGTAAAGCGTTTTATTATGAGTCAGAAATGCGAAGTGACCCTGTAAGAAACGGTTGTGGATTATGGCTATTGTTGTGTGAATTTGTACAGTCTGATGAGCATGTACCATTTACCACTTTCGGTTTGCTATATATGTAAAACAGTGGCTGTGACAAAGATTGCGGTGGTGTAAGTGTAAACGCATCACAAACGCAGGTGAAATATGGCCAGTGTATGTACTCACGGATTTGACGGCCATCCAACGAGCCTTGATTGACAAAAGAATCAGCAAGCCCGTAGAATTAGAGCTCCCTAGGTCGCAACTTGTGTACCCTTCTGTCCTGCTCAGTTGTCTGTTATTTGGTGGAGATGCACTTTTAGTACTTGTAAGGTTTCTAAGGCATTTTTATAGGCTTATCTGCAGGTAGGAATCCTCTTCACTGTTTTGCTAAGCTAGAACTGGAAACTTGATAGTGGAGAATAGGAGCAGAGGCATATGTCCCAGCAGGCTTTGCATATGAGAAAATAACAACAGTGTAAGAGAAATTAGGAGAAATAATGAAATTGCACAGTTGAAACAATATGTTTTTTGCAGAATGGGCATATAGGTGAAGGCTGACATTATCACAGACTATAGTGCGAAGTAAATGAAGTGACCATGAGAAAGCTTATTTTCCTTATCGAATGGTATATATAACAGTCTGTATAAAGCATTATTTGTTAAAGTGGAGGGTTAAGTAATGTGTGAAATATATTGCACTGATGTGCTTTTCTCATGTTGAGTAGTAGTAGTTATAATTATGAGTGAGTCATGATTTTAAATGTAATGTTTTAATGGGGAGTTGCAGAACGTACATACGTAGTAATTGTTTGTATGTGGCTAGATAGAGAACAGGACGAGGTAACATGAATGTAGAAACGTGGCGTTTGCTGATAAGAAGGTTTTGTACGGTAGCCAAGTGAAGAAATATAGTTAGTAGAAATGGTACAGTGGTGAACTGGTGTAACTGTTTAATATAAGGAATACATTTGCCGTCATGAAATGCATATGGGTGGCTGTGAATGAGTTTTGGTAAAGAAAATCTAAGCGTAAGAAAACGTTAGTGTAAAAGAGGAAATGATCTGCCTGACGGCGAGGCGGGATTCAATCCTTCAATCGGTGGTTTACCAATCTGTGACTTAGTTAGTGCAGCACCATGACATAGCTATGCAATGCATGAAATATAATTAGCAAACCTGTCCGTGGTTTTAAAGAAGAACACAGGCCAGTATGCACAGAAGAGCTCCTATTGAATCCACATGGCTTTGCAATATTGTAGCTGGTTAATAACTGAACATGCAGATGGTAAGTCATAATGCAGTGTATACGTTCGGTGAACGGCGGGTAGATATGGTGCAAAAGCAATAATTGAGAAGTAGTAGACAATTATTAGTGAGGGTAAAAGCAGGTTAAAGAAACGTGTTCCTAGCTGGGCTTGAACCTAGGACCCCATGTTCCCAAGATCTGTAACCTTGCCCACTAGGCCACAGGCAGACTAGCTGTTTAAACTGGGAATGTTTCAGAGTAAAAAGGTATGGGTATTTTGCGTGTGTATGCAAGTTTTTGATTGGGTTATGTAGGTGAAGATTTGGCTGGTGTCGATAAAATGTCCAATGGGGTGACATGTTAGTGGGATAGGTGGCAGGAAAAATAAGAATAAGAAGAAGAATAAGAAGAAGAAGAAATAGAAGAAGAAAGCAAAGAAGAAGAAGGAGAAAACGCAAAATCCCCTTAGTTTGGGGCTTTACTGTGTGGACATGTGAAGTTGTTTATGAATTCTTTCTGTTGAAATGGGGTCAGAATGTACAGAATTTAATGTTTTTAAGGGCTGAGTGTCTGTGCCTGTTGTGGTTATTTCTGTGGGGAACCCTGAAAAGTGCCAAACTCTTGGCATACCTGCCATCCCAATATGACTGAAGAGGAATTGTACTAAACTCCTATCGGCTAATAAGAGAAAATTGAATGTCCACTATTGTATTCACAGCAGTGTACCTTTGATAGTAGTGAGTCATCTACTAGAAAGTCAATCCATGTATAGGAATGATGTGCATGGGAAAAGAAAGAATAGGCTCTGGAATCTGGGAAATTGAACCTCCAAGGATTGGTTATACCTAGTTGCTTCAGGAAAATAACCGTCAGTCTAGCTGAATTGGACGGTGGGGGGTGGGAGGGGGGGGATTTTTGGATTTTCAAATTACTTAAATTAGTTTAGGGGGTCATATACCATCTAACCTAAGTAGGAACAAGCCTTAAAAACAATATTTGACGTGCAGTCGATTTTTTTAAATTATTTTTTTCAGATATGTGGGAATCACACCAGACCTGTCCAATTACAGAAGCATTGCCTACAGCAAGTACAGTAAGCCAAAGTTTGTAAATTGCGTGCTTGTCACTGTAAATGTGTATGTACCATGGAGACCATTCTAACCTAGCTGAACATTCATGAAAGGAACTGTCAGGGCTAGTGAACCTAAGCATTGGTTTAATTTTTTTTAGGCTTCCCACAATCCAAAGACAGCTCTGAATTAAATGAAACCTAAACAAACAACAGAGAGTTGGATCTTTTGGAGGGAGCAGAGGTTGTTATCATGATGCTAACTCTAACAACAACAGGTGGATTTGGTGGGCCAGGGCATATTCGTTCAACCAGTTAAGATCATCAACGGCAGTTTCTGGCTAACTAAAGCTTTCTTAATCAAGGCGAAAACAGATAGAAAACCAAGACAACTGGAAACTAAAATGTTGCATTGCCACATTGGGTAGTTAACAAAACGTTTCCTCACCGATTAAAATAGCCCTCTTTCTTTAGCATAACACAATAACAAGGTGGCCCATTGTATAAAAATAATATATACATTTATGTCTCTCCAAAGTTACTAAATCGCACAGTTGGTCGTGCAACCCAATACATGCAGATTGGAGCCGTCCAATGATGAGCTAGCTGGCCCAGGCCAGCCAGCCCAGCCCAGCCCAGCCCGCTGCGCTGCATAACAAAGTTCATCAGACATCCGTGTCGGGTCTCATAGCCTCACACTGCAATTTATGAACACATTTTTCAGCTTCTGCTACCGCTGCATACACATGCTTCACGCCATTCTTGTTGACCAGTACCTTTGCGAGAAATTGGAGGCTATAGCCGAACTCCCTCAGCCAAGCTTTCACCTGCTTGAATGCAGCCCGTTGTTTAATCACCTCTGCGCTGAAGTCAGGATAGAACACAACCTTGGATCCGCAAAAAGACAGGGGACTTTTTTCCCATGCTAGCTGTAGGATGCGTAGCTTGGTCTGGAAGAAGTGCACTCTGGCAATCAGAGGATGAGTTTGGTTTTAAGCTGTCTATCACTGGCGGGCCATCAGAACCTCCCTCGCAAACAGCTCAATGAGCAGGGTCCCCCTAAGCTTGTTGGGCTGTTAGATTCTAGGCCCTCTCTCACACCTGTGACTCGTATGTTGTTTCTCCTGGATTTATTCTCGAGATCATTAACCTTGAATTTAAGGGTGATATTAACCTCTTTACATTGGTGCATATAGCCTCCACTGTGGTCGTCTTTCATCTGTGGAGCTAAGGACCATCTCCTTGGCCTGGATAGTCTGGCTAAATTCAGCAATGCTAGTTTGGTTAATTCAAAATGTTTGGGATCCTGATGGGTGCTGGGTGGCTTATGTGGTTAAAGCACCAGGCTGTGGTGCATGGATGAGCCTCACGGCCTCGGCTGAAATTTGGATACTCTCAGTGCAGACTGTGGGCAATAGCTCCATAGAGCAACGCACAACTGGTGACTGCATTGTGCAAGGTACAGGAGCATTCAGTCAGATAGGGACCAGAGTTCATCACTACCTGGTGGCCCCAGGTGACAGCACACATTTTGGAGGAGAACCAGATGTCTACCTTATTCGACTGTGTGGTTGTCTACCTTATTCGACTGTGTGGTTGTCTACCTTATTTGACTGTGTGGTTGTCTAGCTTATTCGACCATGTGGTTGTCTAGCTTATTTGACAGTGCGGTTGTCTAGCTTATTTGACAGTGCAGTTGTCTAGCTTATTTGACTATGTGGTTGTCTAGCTTATTTGACTATGTGGTTGTCTAGCTTATTTGACTGTGCGGTTGTCTTCCATATCTGACAGTGAGGTTCACACACAAACATGACTGCATTCACAGATATACATTCCAAATTAGGGTGGGAATTTTATATATACAGCCCCACGATTGGGGCCAATTTTTTTATGTTCGGAGTTAGGAAACTGTGGTTTTTCAGGACGGGGAACCCTTACTTCTGCTGAAGGTTTCGGAGGTGGCATCACTCAGCACCCCATCTTCCATCGCCGTGGAGACGGTGGCAGTGCATTCAGTTCCCGGCTTCTGGTCCAACAGCACAACCTTGTGGGCAGAGATAAAACTGCGCCAGCGCTCTGTTCTAAAGCTGCTGACCTACGGTTGGAAAAGACGAAGCCTGTCCGCTGTCAACTTCCCAGGTACAGTAAGCTCTATGTGAACAAATATTAGCATTAGTAACAGTCATTATTCGCTTTACTGTGTTGTTCAGGCATATATATATATATATATATATATATACTGTATACACAAACACACACACACACACACACATATATATATATTTGATTCCAGTACTTTTCACTTGCTGTGACAGCGTCATTCTCCCAAATAAAAGAGCCCATAAAATTACACTGTAGACTCTTGAGCCACAGATGTTCAGAGATGGACCAGTCACACTCCCAGATATAACTGGCACAAGGAAGTGTCCCCAACCCTTATCATGCACCCCAAGTCAAATTTAGATTAAAAGTGAAACTATTTGTATCTGATTTTAAAACCAGTTCCTTTGTACCTGGGGCAGGTGTGCCAGGTGTGATGTGCTCAGCAGGTGTAATGTCTCTCTGCTGGGTCTCAGATTCCAACAGACTTGACTGTGGCTCGTCTTTTTCTCTTTGCTCTTTCAAAGTTTCCTGTAAATCAGGCTTTAATTTACCCTCTTTCACGCCCCTTTTACCCACAATACGAGAAATCTCATTTAATCGATAAGTGAGATTAAATGCAGATTTTTTTTAAAATTTGTAAAGCACGCAAAACACAGAAATCTTGTCAGCAGATTGAATAGCTCCGCTAGCTAACCATTTCATCTGAAATAAGCAACAGGAAATTGGCTGCATCCATAAACTAATCAAATGGATGACATGAATGCAGTTTAGCAAACTAGCTGCATCTGTCCCCACATGAATATGACCTAGCAAATGTCCTGATTGCCATTGAAAGTTGCTTAATATGTAAATGCTGTGTATAACTAGCTTAAAGTGGTAGCCAACTAGCCAACTAGGCAACTTTGGTAGCTAGCCAGTTGGCTAATCAGTCGATTTTGCCTGTAGATAGAAATTCATACATGATAAATATTGTTGTTGGGTCAAGTGCTGCAACTCAAGCACAGTCGACCTGGCTGTCTAAAAATAACCGACTAACCAAATTCACAGAGCTTGTGAGCTATTGAGCCCGCTCATAAACTCTTTAACTTGAGAAGTGTTATCTCAGACTTACGTGTAGTGAACCGAACAGACTATCTCCCCATTGTAAGCACAGAATGTATTCATGTGATTCCAATGAACATATCCACCCCTGACATGTTCATGTTCTTGTGATTCAACTATAGAATTGCTATGAGTGCTATGCATAAATGACCTTGAATAATTCAAATGTTCAAATGGTGTGAATGATGCTGTACAGAAATAAAGACTGACTGACTAGCCAGGGTGTACCTCTGCCTCATCTTCAGGAGAGCCAGTGTCAGGGGGGCCAAGGCTCTGGGACTGGGTGTTGTCATCAGAGTGGGTGTGGTCACTACAGTGGGTGTGGTTATCAGAGTGGACTTGGCTCTCACTGACTTGGTGCTCAGGCCTTTCTTGTTGGTCAGAGTCTAATACAGTGGGACAAAAGAGCAAACAGAACGACAGCCATCACAATGTAGGCAGATCCCTCTACACACGATAAAACACTGGCTCTAAATATCTTTTCATTTACCTGAACGGCTGTAGAAATAAACAATTAACAGTTATTGCCAGCCTGCAGCTTAATAAGGGCCCACAGACAATACACTCTTTTATGAATTTTATTGTGGGTTCAGCAGGTTCGGAACCATGGTTTCACAATACAGGGGAACCTTACTTCTGTTGAAGGTTTTGGGGGTGGCATTACTCAGCACCTCTTCTTCCATCGCCGTGGAGACGGTGGCAGTGCATTCAGTTCCCGGCTTCTGGTCCAACAGCACAGCCTTGTGGGCAGAGATAAAACTGCGCCAGCGCTCTGTTCTGAAGCTGCTGACCGACGGTTGGAAAAGACAAAGCCTGTCCGCTGTCAACTTCCCAGGTACAGTAAGCTCTATGTGAACAAATATTAGCATTAGTAACAGTCATTATTCGCTTTACTGTGTTGTTCAAGCATATATATATATACTGCATACACACACAAACACACACACACACATATATATATTTGATTCCAGTACTTTTCACTCGCTGTGACAGCGTCATTCTCCCAAATAAAAGAGCCCATAAAATTACACTGTAGACTCTTGAGCCAGAGACGTTCAGAGACGAACCAGTCACTCCCAGATATAACTGGCACAAGGAAGTGTTCCCAACTCTTATCATGCACCCCAAGTCAAATTTAGATTAAAAGTGAAACTATTTGTATCTGATTTTAAAACCAGTTCCTTTGTACCTGGGGCAGGTGTGCCAGGTGTGCTGTGCTCAGCAGGTGTAATGTCTCTCTGCTGGGTCTCAGATTCCAACAGACTTGACTGTGGCTCGTCTTTTTCTTTTTGCTCTTTTAAAGTTTCCTGTAAATCAGACTTTAATTTACTCTCTTTCTCATTTAATCGATCAGTGAGATTAAATGCAGATATTTTTTTTAATTTGTAAAGCACGCAAAACACAGAAATCTTGTCAGCAGATTGAATAGCTCCGCTAGCTAACCATTTCATCTGAAATAAGCAACAGGAAATTGGCTGCATCCATAAACTAATCAAATGGTTGACATGAATGCAGTTTAGCAAACTAGCTGCATCTGTCCCCACATGAATATGACCTAGCAAATGTCCTGATTGCCATTGAAGGTTGCTTAATATGTAAGAAATATGTATATGCTGTGTATAACTAGCTTAAAGTGGTAGCCAACTAGCCAACTAGGCAACTTTGGTAGCTAGCCAGTTGGCTAATCAGTCGATTTTGCCTGTAGATAGAAATTCATACATGATAAATATTGTTGTTGGGTCAAGTGCTGCAACTCAAGCACAGTCGACCTGGCTGTCTAAAGATAACCGACTAACCAAATTCACAGAGCTTGTGAGCTATTGAGCCCGCTCATAAACTCTTTAACTTGAGAAGTGTTATCTCAGACTTACGTGTAGTGAACCGAACAGACTATCTCCCCATTGTAAGCACAGAATGTATTCATGTGATTCCAATGAACATATCCACCCCTGACATGTTCATGTCCTTGTGATTCAACTATAGAATTGCTATGAATGCTATGGATAAATTACCTTGAGTAATTCAAATGTTCAAATGGTGTGAATGATGCTGTACAGAAATAAAGACTGATTGACCAGCCAGGGTGTACCTCTGCCTCATCTTCAGGAGACCCAGTGTCAGGGGGGCCAAGGCTCTGGGACTGGGTGCTGTCATCAGAGTGGGTGTGGTCACTACAGTGGGTGTGGTTATCATTGTGGGTGTGGTCATCAGAGTGGGTGTGGTCACTACAGTGGGTGTGGTTATCATTGTGGGTGTGGTCATCAGAGTGGGTGTGGCTTTGACCCCTGGGGTGGGTGTGGTTATCATTGTGGGTGTGGTTATCAGAGTGGACTTGGCTCTCACTGACTTGGTGCTCAGGCTTTTCTTGTTGGTCAGAGTCTAATACAGTGGGACAAAAGAGCAAACAGAACAGCAGCCATCACAATGTAGGCAGATCCCTCTACACACGATAAAACACTGGCTCTAAATATCTTTCCATTTACCTGAATGGCTCTAGAAATAAACAATTGAGAGTCATTGTCAGCCTGCAGCTTAATAAGGGCCCACAGACAATACACTCTTTTATTCATTTTATTGTGGGTTCAGAAAGTTGGGAAGCATGGTTTCACAATGCAGGGGAACCCTTACTTCTGTTGGAGGTTTTGGGGGTGGCATTACTCAGCACCCCATCATCCATTTCCTTGGAGACGGTGGCAGTGCATTCAGTTCCCGGCTTCTGGTCCAACAGCACAGCCTTGTGGGCAGAGATAAAACTGCGCCAGCGCTCTGTTCTAAAGCTGCTGACCGACGGTTGGAAAAGACGAAGCCTGTCCGCTGTCAACTTCCCAGGTACAGTAAGCTCTATGTGAACAAATATTAGCATTAGTAACAGTCTCAGTATTCACTTTACTGTGTTGTTCAGGCATATATATATATATACTGTATACACAAACACACACACACACACACATATATATATATTTGATTCCAGTACTTTTCACTTCCTGTGACAGCGTCATTCTCCCAAATAAAAGAGCCCATAAAATTACACTGTAGACTCTTGAGCCAGAGACGTTCAGAGACGGACCAGTCACACTCCCAGATATAACTGGCACAAGGAAGTGTCCCCAACCCTTATCATGCACCCCAAGTCAAATTTAGATTAAAAGTGAAACTATTTGTATCTGATTTTAAAACCAGTTCCTTTGTACCTGGGGCAGGTGTGCCAGGTGTGCTGTGCTCAGCAGGTGTAATGTCTCTCTGCTGCGTCTCAGATTCCAACAGACTTGACTGTGGCTCGTCTTTTTCTTTTTGCTCTTTTAAAGTTTCCTGTAAATCAGACTTTAATTTACTCTCTTTCTCATTTAATCGATCAGTGAGATTAAATGCAGATATTTTTTTTAATTTGTAAAGCACGCAAAACACAGATATCTTGTCAGCAGATTGAATAGCTCCGCTAGCTAACCATTTCATCTGAAATAAGCAACAGGAAATTGGCTGCATCCATAAACTAATCAAATGGTTGACATGAATGCAGTTTAGCAAACTAGCTGCATCTGTCCCCACATGAATATGACCTAGCAAATGTCCTGATTGCCATTGAAGGTTGCTTAATATGTAAGAAATATGTATATGCTGTGTATAACTAGCTTAAAGTGGTAGCCAACTAGCCAACTAGGCAACTTTGGTAGCTAGCCAGTTGGCTAATCAGTCGATTTTGCCTGTAGATAGAAATTCATACATGATAAATATTGTTGTTGGGTCAAGTGCTGCAACTCAAGCACAGTCGACCTGGCTGTCTAAAGATAACCGACTAACCAAATTCACAGAGCTTGTGAGCTATTGAGCCCGCTCATAAACTCTTTAACTTGAGAAGTGTTATCTCAGACTTACGTGTAGTGAACCGAACAGACTATCTCCCCATTGTAAGCACAGAATGTATTCATGTGATTCCAATGAACATATCCACCCCTGACATGTTCATGTCCTTGTGATTCAACTATAGAATTGCTATGAATGCTATGCATAAATGACCTTGAATAATTCAAATGTTCAAATGGTGTGAATGATGCTGTACAGAAATAAAGACTGATTGACCAGCCAGGGTGTACCTCTGCCTCATCTTCAGGAGACCCAGTGTCAGGGGGGCCAAGGCTCTGGGACTGGGTGCTGTCATCAGAGTGGGTGTGGTCACTACTGTGGGTGTGGTTATCAGAGTGGACTTGGCTCTCACTGACTGGGTGCTCAGGCCTTTCTTGTTGGTCAGAGTCTAATACAGTGGGACAAAAGAGCAAACAGAACGGCAGCCATCATAATGTAGGCAGATCCCTCGAAATAAACATTGGCCCTAAATATCTTTCCATTTACCTGAATGGTTGTAGAAATAAACAATTGAGAGTTATTGCCAGCCTGCAGCTTAATAAGGGCCCACAGACAATACACTCTTTTCATTTTATTGTGGATTCAGAAAGTTGGGAACCATGGTTTCACAATGCAGGGGAACCCTTACTTCTGTTGAAGGTTTTGGGGGTGGCATTACTCAGCACCCCTTCTTCCATCGCCGTGGAGACGGTGGCAGTGGAGGCAGTTCTCGGCTGCAGGTCCAACAGCACAACCCTGTGGACGGGGGCAGAACTGCGACAGGGTTCTGCTCCAGAAATGCTGACCGTGAGGTCTACTATCAAGTTCCCAGGTACAGAAAGCTCTGTGTAAAAGAAGCATTAGCACTAGCATTAGCAGATATAGCAGAGAGCAACAGTCTCATTATGTGCATTATTATGTGCATAAAAATGGCCCTCATGGCCCTGAAAATGAATGCTGTCCCACTTTCAATTCAAATTTGAACCTAGGTGGCACATTTAGATAAAATGTGTACATGAAGCATTAAGATGATCAGCAAAATCTCTCAAGAAACCTGCAAAAACCAAACCAAGGGAAATTTACTCATTTTCTTACAGAATACAGGATCCCTCTACACAAGATAAAACACTGGCTCTAAATATATTTCCAAATATCTGCACGGTTGTAGCAGTAAACATTTGACAGTAATATTTCAATCAAGGCTGATCGAGAGTATTGCAGGGATTCCTGCAGCCATATACAGTCCCAGTGGCCAGCCTAAAAAAAAACCAAAACAAAACAGCCACTACAAAACAACACACCCCTAACCGTGGGCAACCACCATGGTCAAAAAGCTAACACCTCCTTTTCAAAGAACAGCATACAGCGCTGTGATAAAGTATTTTCCCCCTTCCTGATTTCTACTATTTCATATTTGTCACATTGAATGGTTTCCGACTTTTTGACAAAATGTAATATTGAACAGAAACTGAGTAAACGCAACAGACATTTTAAAATTATTTATTTATTTATTTTATTATGTCTGGCATAAAGCAAATAGACCATTTCACAGAAAGAACATCATACCAACAGTCAAACACGGTGGAGGTACTGTGATGGTGTGGGGATGCTTTGCTGCCTTGCGAGATGGATGACTCGCCATTGTTAAAGGAACCATGAATTCTATTCTGTAGCAGAAAACTCTTAAGGAGAATGTCCTGCCATCGATCCTAATGTCCTGCTAAAATTCCTCTACAGCAACATGAAAGACTTATATCAAATTATAGGACGTGTTTGGTTGTATTTATTGGTGCTAAAGGTGGTGCAATCCATTATTAAGCTTATGGGTGTTTGATAACTTATTTCATTAAATAAATGCAATCATTAAAAAAATGTTTGTTGTGTTTACTCAGGTTCCCTTTGTCTAATATTACATTTTGTATAAATATTGGAGTGACAAATATGCAATAATAGAGGAAATCAGAATGGGTAAAATACTTTTTCATGGTGCTGTAACATTTGTCATTGATAACGGTCCAACCTCTCATCCCAAAAAAAACCAAAATAATCTTGTTGAGTACACTAGCTATATAAAACATTAGGGCAGTTCATGTAAATATCAGTTACTAAAATCTAATTTCTTCATATAACTGCTACTGCTTTGACTAATTTAGCAAGCTGGACTAATTCAAGCTAGCTAAGTGATGACCTGAAAATGAAGCTAGGGGACCTGGTTGCTAACTAGCTCGCTGGGCTTACCTGTGACAGGTGTACATTCGGAGCTCAGGCTGTAGCTGCATTCACTGCAGAACTTGTCATTCTGCCCACATTCCCTGTGGCAATGGGGGCAATCCATCCTCCTCCCTCTGGGCAAACATCACAAAATGACAGAATGAAGAACCAAAGCACCCTGCGCTAAAGGTAAAAGTGTTAGGATCTGGGGATGGAAGGGGACCACGGATGAAATCAATGGGGCCCATTGGAGATTTTTGTAGATTGCTGAGGGATCTCTGGTGACTTCAGCAGGCTATATGTCAGCTTGGTTTAGAAATCTTGTATTTTTGTTAATAAATGATGGCCATTTTAGTCTTAATCACTGAAGATGCAGGTGTGTTCAGTTCACTGTATTAACTTTGCTGTGTCAGTTCTACTTCTCATTGCCAACCTGAACTTACTATACAAGGCAAAGCAATCTTGTCAAAATCTCCGTGTTAATGATTGTATCTCAGGTAGCCCGGCCGTGGAAGGCTCGGCATGATTGAAATGCATTAAATTACATTAATTACATTAGTTACATGAATTACAGTCATTTAGCCGACACCCTAAACCTGAACAACTAAATATACAGGAAAACAAAAGTGAATTCACCTGATCAATTGACTAACAGTGCCAAACCAGACTAACAGGATTTCAAAGCAAATAAGAATATATGTAACATTAAGGATCTACATCGGTAGAGTCCTTGCAATATAATTTTTTGGTCTTGTTATCTCAAGATCATGACATACCTTTTGATCACAAGAAAATGGAGTTAGCCTCCTGATCATGGCTTATTTATTCTTGTGATCATTTTGAGGCGGCTGATCCTGCTGCTGCTAGCAGTATTTGCATGGGTGTGGGTGAGACCAACCTTCTCCAAACAAAAACTTAACATTTCCCATTAAGGGCATCACCAATTAGCATATTTCCCAAACATTTAGTTTCTACATTTTTGCATTACATTTACATTGAACATTTACATTCACATTTAACATTTATATTTATACATAATCCATGATTTTTCAATGCTGCTTTTAATGCAGAACATTACTCTTGTAAAACTGATTACAATTTGGGACTACAACAAGCATGGAAAAAATATTCAGGAGAAACCATGCTTGTAGTATCTACTGCATATCTGACAGCAGCACGGTGGTTTGAGGCTCATTTGATACCTTGGACCCTTGATGACTTAAAGCCATCTAGCCAACAAATGTGTTCCATGCCGTATCAGCATAATTTACAGCTGAATCTAGTCCCACCCCCCAATTCCCATAGAGATCCATTCAAATGATCCATTTTTGTATCGCTTGTAGGACAACCTGAAAATAAGATATGCAGACTCTGATGATGTTGATAGGTCACAGACATCAGGAAGTCATGGCATGCAAATGATATGCAACCATATACAAAACATGACTCTTTTATTTGACACTGTTAATTTGTCTACTGTATAAGTGAATTTCCCTGTTTCAAGCTTTTCCCCAAACAGTAGTGTAGTCTGCTGCACAGAAGAGAGAAAGAGCCTGCAAAAGACAGCCCGAATGGGGAGTTTGCAAATAGTAAATCGTTTGAAATGTAAATAGTTTGGTGTCCATGCAAAGTTCCCAATGGAAAGAAGGATAACCAAAGTCAATTTAATGGTGGAATAGTTTTTTTTTTTTTTTAACTTTACTTTGATATTGTCTTTGTTTCATTTTGTTCTTATTAGCATTTTGCTTTGTTGTATTAAGACTTTCATTCAAATAGGTCTTTGTGTACTTTGAGACTATATCACTAATTAGCCAGCAAATGTACCAACATCAACGATGACTTCCAACATCCAAAACCTAAATAACCTGAATAGGCAGGTCTGCTTTAAGGCATGAGTTCCAGACCGCAGGCCACACGCCACAGAAAACACAGTATTTTGGAATAAGATCAAAAATAATTAATTGATTGATTAATTTAGATGAAACAGTAAGAGATAAATACAGATGTGGTCCATGCGGTTAAAAATACTCAACAAAATGCTTGATGCGCAGAAGCTGATTCTGACATCGTGAGGGAAATGTGTGAGTACCATGGAGGTAAATCTTGAGAAAAAATGTAAAAGGCGGGAAATACTGGGGATACACATTTTTGGGACCAAATTTCCAGAAGACCAACTTCAGCCAGCAAAACAACATGAGTTGAGGGTGACTCAACTGGAGAAGATATACGTAGACTTATCTAAAAGGATTTTCAAAGATTCTGTATGGAAGAATTGTCAAAAACCCCCATGCCTTCACTAAAGCCGCGTTTCCACCGCAGGAACTATACCCCGGAACTAGGAACCTTTTGAGGAACTCAGTGCGTTTCCACCGCAGGAACTAGGGTCTAAATTTAGTTCTGGGGGCTTTGTTTTACCCCCCAAAACGTTCCTGCTCGGGGGGTAGTACTTTCCGAAAGTACAGGAACCTTTTGGGTGGAGCTTGCAGCGCTGAACATTTCTGATTGGTCGAGTACTCGTAGCGTTTGTGTTGTATTTATTTTCCGCCATTACCCGCCATGTTTGAAAATATGCAGCGCAAACCAATTTATTTTCATAATAACTGCAAATCAAACTTGTATGTTATGCGGCGCAGTAGCCTACTTTTGGTTATAACCTGTCAACGTCTTGGAATTATAACGTGTGCTCTTCTGTTCTTTTCTTGCTTTAGTATTCGTTTTATAAAATGCTAAGCATTCGTGGTGGGACAGCATATTACGTAGGCTACCAAAACATTCAAACGGATTAATTCGGTTGCTGAATATTTTCTTCCGGATTTTCTTTGTTAGCCCGTTGTAATTGACTCAAAACGTTTGATACAGTTATGTGAGGTATGCGGTAGTTCTGCACGATTAACATTGGTGATACAGTACAAGCAAACTGGAAATCACCTTCCGCACTTTTTATCCGGGTAAAATAACAGGTTAATTCTAGTAATCTTCCCTTTAGCTTTTTCAGACTGCCGTAATTTTACTCAATTTTACTGCCATTTTTCAATTCCACGAAAAGACCAGGAAGACTATGGACTCATTTATGGTGCATGGTTCGCATCTGGAGGGCACACGTCGCTGCTCGGCTAGCAGTAACTTCGAAGGAAAGCAAACGGTGGCTGTACCACTACTAATTTACATTTTCACGCAAGTCCGAGTTTTCGTTCTATTCTTGTCATTTTGCGATTAGCCTATATGGAATTGACGACGAGAAAGTAATAAAACAGCTAATTGTTTACAACGTGTGCATGTTTTCTGCTGTTAATGAATGTGTTTGAGAGGATATATGAAAATCAATAAATACAAAAGTAACCATATATAGTCATTGTTGGTAACCCGTTGTATATAAGTGGAATAAACCCCTCCGGGCTGTCCCGGTTATTAGAAAATAATGTAGGCTACTTCGGTGGTAGTATGGGGTTACAGAAGAACTCATATGACAGATGGACCGACGACAACGTCAGTGGGCTAATTTACCTAATCTTCGCGGTACTTTAGACCCCGGTGGAAACGCAGACAACCATTGGCTGAAGGAACCTTTTTGTTCCTGGTAAAGTAGTTCCTGGGACTGAAAGTTCCGGGTAATTTCGGTGGAAACGCGGCTTAATATCCTAAAATATACAAGATGACTTAGTAGTTTCATCTCTGTAAAGGGAGGGTACACAAAGTACTGTGAACAGGAGCCACAACAGTCACAACAAAATGATTACTGGTTGAAAACAATTTGTGTTGGTGTAAAATATAATCTTGAATTATATATTTTTGTGTTTGTGCATAATATAATTTTCCTGTGTTGCTTGTATAGAAAATCTTTCATAAAGCACAAATTAACTACAGTATTTAACAAAGTGTTTGTAGTCTAAATTCCTGTTTGTATGTATAATAAGCTGTTAATGAAACAGAGGGTGTACTTGTTTCATTCATCCAGCGCATAATCCTGCACGGTCCTGGGTTACAGTGCTGCTCTATAGCAATATCTGTCGATATTAGTTTTGCTTCACTTACCGGGAAAATCTGTTCTGGAATCAGTTCGCGCACAATCTTTTCCGCAGAAGAATGACGCGAAGGGTGAAGATGCGAACAGCAGATGCTCTAGACTGGGCACAGAAACAACTACTGACTGTCACACAGTTTTATAAGCAAGCAAATCGAAAGTATTATTGTAAGTTTCGTTTGGGCGAGGCTATTAAGGTGGATAGGCTACGATATTACATAGTCTATTTGTATAGAGTAATATTATATTGATATTCTGTTGTTATTACAATTACATTATGACACGTTAGCTCAGGATTTGTTCAATAGTTCACCATATGTAACTTTACTGATATCAACTGTGGGTCAATCGATGAATCCATACCGCAACCAAAAATGTGAATAACAATAATTTCCCGTATAGCGTTATGGAACGTATTACTGTGAACTGTTCTTACTGATTAAGAAGTCCTTAAATGAGGAATATTCGTTTTATGTAACATGAAAGTCCGTTTCTGGCATAATTTGACTCTGAGAGCAATTCATACCTCTTTAGACATCAGAAGTGTTCAATTACAACAATGAACGATATTTTTACAGTTCGCGAAATTGCATTTAAGGTTGTAATTAAAATCTCATGAAAAACTCGTTTTCAACGTACAAAAATGCCGAGTTACTCACACATACAAAGCACTGTCTGTAAGTCATGACTTCAGATATAGGTCTGCCATTAAAAATATTGATATCAAAATTGTGCCGAGTTTCATTAAACAATACTGGCTAACCTATTTCACACAAATTAAACAATCTGTATTTCACAGCAATGCTATCTAACGTTTCCTCAATTCTTTTTTTGTCTTTGTTACTTTTATTTATTGTTTTAGTTTATTGTTCTTGCCCAGAACCTGTGAGGGGGAAAGGTGAAGGTGTTCATTTATTTGATTTTGTATTTGTGTGAGTGCTCTCTCTCCCTCCCTCCCTCTCTCTGTCTCTCTCTCTCTCTCTCTCCCTGCCTCCCTCTCTCTGTCTCTCTCAGCCCAGTGACTCCCCCAACCTCCCCCAGCCCAGTGACTCCCCCAGCCTCCCCCTGCTCAGTCTTCTCTGGGATCTGCTGAGCCAGATGGACTGTTTGCTCACCATGTTAGAGCATGTGCTGGAGCAGAGAACACAGCAGTCTCATGGTGGCATGGACTGTCAGCTGTACAGAGGTCAGAGGAGCAAAGTGAAGTCTTCTGTGCCCTGTGGGGTACGTGGGGATGCTGGACGCTCTACTCTACATGAAAAAGACAAATCATTCCTGTATACTTTAGCGTTGAGAACATTTGATTAACTGTTTTTCTCATGGGTATGCTTTGACATCCTTGGCTCTGTACGGGAATGTATCCATTTCTTGCTTGTGTAATGCTAACTTGTGTGATGTTTTTGCATATAGTTTGAAAATTGATGCCAAAAGGCAGGTGGTTGTGGAAGAATATGCTGTTTAATCATTGTTTTACATTATATATCCTAACATATTAGTGATTTGAAATGTATTCTTTTAACAGTTTTCATTTATAATGCCTAACTCCCATATTCTTATCTTTGCGTGAGAAAAGAACATGCTCTCCATTAAAGTGTATAAATATCAAGCATGGGATAATGACGTGCTTTGAAATACTCAAATTGCAATTCTGTAAAGATTCAGGATGATTCTGTAAACAGGAGATGTGCTCCCTCTCTCCTACTTTCTCTTTCTTCATGCTGAGGATTAATTGTCTTATTTTAGGCTTGGAGGATTAATTGTCTTATCTTAGGCTTGCTAGACATACTGAAATGTCAAGGTTGCTATAAAAACAGTATCTTTGCATGAATGTATGAAGAGAGGTTATGTCTGGGAGATGTTTTTGTATGAGAAGTGTACATGTGGTACGCAGCCAAGTGCAGAACCTAAAGATAAGATTCCCTATACAAAGTGTGCATTTTCTTTGTTACGTTGAGTTCATTGCGGTATGCTGGGGATACTCTGTCGGTCCGCACATACTGTCTCTGTGCTACTGCAGACTCCGCAATAAAATACTTCTGGTTTGAACTTATCCTTGCTTTCAGTGTTGAGTGTGTTTCAGTTCAACATATCTAGAATTCACTATACCTGACCGAACCTACTGAGGAAACAGGAATGAGGAGTTTTTGAGTGAGAAGGTTTTCCTCCACACGGTCACTATCAGATGACACGGTTGAGGAATGAGGCAGAGGCTGGAGTTTGGTTGAACAGGATGGTTCCTTTTTATTGAATGGAAATGAATGAATGAGTGATGATGTATATGTGAGTTATAGGAATTCGTCTCAATAGCGGTTTTGTTCTTGGACGCACAAAATGTTTAAGGAAAAGGAGAGAGCAACAAGGGAAGTACAATATCAAGAGAGCTTTGCTTGGCATGTTGTAGGACGTGTGTGTGTGTGTGCTTACATGTGTGTGAGTGTGCGTGTGCATTTGCATGTGTGCGTGTGCATGTGTGTGTGTGCGTGTGCATGTGTGTGTACGTGTGCATCTGTGCGTGTGTGTGTACGTGTGCATGTGTGCGAGTGTGTGTGTGTGAACGTGTGTGTCTACGTGTGCATGTGTGCGCGCGCGCGCGTGTGTGTGTATGGACTGCAGTATCAGTTTAAATAGGGAAGGGAAGCACACTGCATTCGCCGGTGACTAATTGCCTGGAATGGAAGGTATACGCCTCTGCACTCTGGCGGAGCCAGGGATTTTGTACACTGGGCACAGCTCCATGGATGGGCTGGTTTTACCCTTCACAGTGCTGAGGTTTGGCATCATGCTATCTTTCCCATTATTATGAGCATCAGGCCTGTGCTGAGTGAGGAAGTGACATCACAGTCAGGAGTTTTAGAATGCTGTGGTTGGGGCACAGGTAAGCTGTTGGTTGGTGCATGGTGGGTTTCTTGCATTCTCTGTTGTAATAGTGCCTATGAAATGTGCTGGGTGAAAGATTTACTGTATTGTCTGTTTGAGTTCATTGTTTCTGGTTTCTTGTAAATAGTGGAAATCTCTTCAGAAGAAACTTGTGCCGTTGAAAGGAGACAATGTTCCATTTTTTTTGGTTATCTTTATGTTTATTTTTAAATATTTGTTTCAACTGGATGGGTGGGCCTGTGATGGTCTGCTGCAGGTTAGCCTGAGCCCACCTGCCTTTTGCTCTGGCCTCACCTGGACAGGAGTCACCTCTTTAGCTTCTGTGTGCTTCATCACCCTTCTCCTGTCCCCTGACTGAATGATTTATTCTCCCAGGGACAGACTGATTTTCCCTGCTCCTCTCAGGAGCTCTGGGTTTGATTGGAAACACTTTCCTCCACTTTGTGAAGAGGCTGCTGGATATACAAGTATGAGTGATTATGCATTTGCTTTGTAGTTCTGAAATATGTGAAGACAGTAGAACCAGCTGAATGTCTTGGAACTACATTTGGTTTCCCCTCAGTTTGTTGGAGGAGCAGTGTGGTGCATCCTGGGTAAATTTCTGGTTTGATATAATTTTTTTGTCACTTTTAAAATGGCCGACTCAACACACTCCTGCCCCATAATGTGTTAAGTCCTGGTCTGTCTCTGACTCAATGTGGACAGACTCCAGTGACTGAGTACTGATGTAAATCCTGGTTGACTGTAAGACTAGAAGGTTCAAGCTTTCATATTTACGCCCCTTTTAATGATAAAGATGGATAGGTTTTTTTTCCAGAGCAGGTAATTACATTGGGCACAAGTGTAAATTGTGTATTTTCAGCTACCTGTGTCAGAAGGTAAAGCCAGCAGCATTGATGGATTTATTGCCATCTAGTGGTAGAATGAAGATACTGCCATTGCCTTCAGGCAGCTCAGTTGTTCAGGCAGTGAAGAAAATAAGGGACTGTTCATCAAGTTCAGATGAAATGAAACATTTATTTTGATTATGCCATTTGTGCAAGTAATAAATGCTCAAACATGTGGTGAAATACATCAATTTTACAAAGTGCAAAGAAGCAAAACAAATTTTGAATCCAGCTTTCTAAAAAAGAAAAATAAACAGTCATCATGAAAGCTATAAGGGCGGCACAGTGGTGCAGTCCTGGGTTCGAATCCCTGGGCCTTTCTGTGTGGAGTTTGCATGTCCTTCCACAGTCCAAAGACATGTCAGCAGGCTAACTGGAGATTCTAAATTGCCCATAGGGATGAGTGGATGGTGTGTGTGGCGATCTGTCCAGGGTGTATTCCTGCCTCTTTCCAAATGCATGCTGGGATAGGCTCCAGCAGCCCCCGCGTCCCTGACCAGGATAAGCAGGTATAGATAATGAGTTGATGGATGGCATCTTTGGGCCTCAAAGGTCAATTTTCTTTTTTTCAGGAACAGTAAATTTCTATATTAAGGCTTATGAAGTGATAACAAAGGCTCATAAAGTGATAACAACAATCATTTTAACATTGTAACAAGAAATCATGTGTTGAAACTATTTGAAGAATATGAATGGATGTACGCTATGCTATGCTATTGTGTAAACAGATTATCAAGGCACTTAATAATGTATGACGTCAAACAGCCAAGCTAGCAGTGAAGAGCTGATAACCTTTATGTATTATTGATAATATTATGTGCTTTATTAATAGAAAATACTTATTATAGGAAGCATAGAATAAAACATAAAATGTAATTTGTATTTTCGTTAAAATTATTCTTTTTGCTATAGAGGTCACAAAATTAAACAAACTTAAAATATCTCAGCCTAGTTACCATCCCTGATTATACATCCAAACAATGGAATAATGAACAAAGCTCAGCTATGCTAACTCAGACAGTGTGTATAGATAAAAGCTGCATAGGTTATGATAGAAGTAACATCACCTTCTAGCATGTACATCATTTTATATGTATAATGACTGGTTGAGGGTATTATCTGTATCTGAGTATCAGAGGCAACTCAGTGAAGGCTGCAAAAATGCAGTAATGTATGCATCAGTGATTCTCTCTCTTTCTTAACAGCAGTGATCATTTAATTTAATGCTCCCTTTTAAAAATGATATGTGTTTTATTTTTATTGTATTTTGATTTTTAACCAATAGCCCTTTCTTGCATATGATTCAAATGGTTGGGGCACTTTTTGTGATTAGCTATGATATGTGTGAGTAGACTGTTAATTAATGCCACTCAGAAAATACATTTTCAACCCGACTGCAACAGGGGCCATATAATCAATTTAATTTAATCTCCTGTTTTCATCTGGAAGAATTCCTTGTACCTGTGAGTATAATATTTCATATTAATTCCAATCAGTAGATCACCCAACTGAAACACCCATTTAACCTCCTGTTTTCATCTTGAAGGATTTCTCCAGGCTTTTCATGGCTTGGTCTTGGGTTATATCTGTCCAAAGAGAGGGGATGTCTGCAGGCTTAGCGTCATTTTCCTTGGCAAAATGCTCATTAAACCTGTTGAAGACGTACTTCCAGTAGTCTGAGGCCTGGATGCTGCTGTCAGGCTGGATGAGCCAGTCAGTGTAAATTCTCTGATAGTCCTTGTATGGATGGTATTTCCCCTCCGTTTTTCTTGACCTGAATCTTCCCTGACTGGCAACACAGGAGGAGCAGATATCACTCAGTAATTTACAGGAGTCCTCATATCTGTAACCCCCGATCCCCTGAGGATGGTGAATGTAAGCAAAGTGCTCTGTGTGGTTCTTGCCGCCTGCTTCACATGGGGTCTTGCAGAAGGGACACTGTCTCCCACAGCCAAACACCCTGTTAAACAGCTCCTTCTGTGGCTGAAAGGGCAGTGAGGTCAGCCTGGCCCTCACATCCCCACCCCTCTGAAACTCTGCAGTAATGGACTGCTCCATTTCAGCCACAAGCCTCTTCAGACACTGGGAAAAGTCTTCTGGCTTGGCAGAGTTTAAGGCCAGGACCACTGTGAGGGGGTCTTTGGGGATGGTGAGCTCCTGTAGGTCACTACAGATATCTTGAATGAACTGCTGAATGTTCTGGTCCTCCTCACCCCTTTCTGTCACTCTTTCACTGGCCTTCATCTCTGCATTCTTAATGGCTTCCTTAAATCGTTTAACCATCACCTTCAGGTGCTTAATCTCAATGTTCCTGAGATCATCTCCCTCAGAGAACTGCTTCACCATCCGCTCAAATATCCAGTCCTGCACAAAGCTCTCGTAGTTCCTTGAGTAATTCAAAAAGTCCTTAAAGTTATCATCTGAAAGCAGCTGCTTGAGGATTGAGAACTGGCAGAAGGGTCGAGTGCTGAAATCAATACCTTTCTGCCCTTTTAACACTTCATCCACAAGGTCAGGGCCCAGAGACTTGGTGATGTATTCCTTCACTGCAAGTGCAAGACAGTTGTAGGTGAACTCATTGGCTTTCTTCTGACACTGGTCTCTTTTATTGAACAAGTCCTTAAAGTCAGCGCAGTACTGTTGCTTGGACTGCTCCAGACAGCGACGGGGATCATTTGCATGGATAAAATCCAAATGCATTTTTTGAAACTCCCGTGCTGCATGTCCACAGATGTGGATCTTCAGACTGGCCTGAAACTCAGCACTTGTGTCCAGATCCTTGTCCCTGTCCAGCTTTTCATCTACCATGCAAAACAAGTCTATCATGTATGTGTTATGGTAATCAGAACTTGTTCTCACTTTCTCATCCACAAACTGCCTGCTGCAATTGATTATGTGATCGGCTATCTTTTGCATCTCCACCTCCTGCTCCTTTCTTATATCTTTTGTCCTTTTATTTTGTTCTTGAGCTTTACTATTCACTTTGAATGGCTCCATTCCACATTCAGATAATTTGCCCACTTCGGACAGAATTTCACATACTGAGCTGCCTTCTCTCTCAGAGTTTGCCCTCAGCTGATAATGGACATCTCGGACAATATCTAGTTTTTCCAGGCCAGAGAACTGCAGTTCTTTCACAGTCTCATTCCACATCTTCTCAAATTCAGTCTCCAGCTCTTGATCTGACAGATCTTTACTTTTCCTGCATTTCTCAATCAGGTCCAGCACCTTCTGCTCCATTGCAGCTGTATGATCTTTCTTGATTTTCTCTAAGCTGAGCATACCCTTTCTAATCTCCACCGTGGCATCTAGCTTGTTATTCACAGAGTGCTCTGTCTCCTTCCGGATGGCTTTGGCTGAGTTCATGAATTCCTCCTTGTACTTCTCTACCAAGTGAACGTGTCCCTCTGGTCTATCATAGAATTCAGTGAGATTTTTCAAAATGAGCTTTTCTGCTTTTTCCAGTTCTACAGAGGCCTCATATTTCAGGCTGCTCTTCAAGTTATCCAAATCGGAGGATGGCTGAATCTGTGCTGCTATTGTGCCAAAGTTTGACACCTTTGTCTCAGCTCGGCTTAACCAGGAGTACATGTTCTTCCTGAAGGCCCACTCCCATGTGTTGAACTCAGTGCAAAGCTGAGTATAAGCATCAGCCACCAGGCTGTTGCGGAAACTGAAGATGAAGTTCTCATACTTCACTGCGCTCCACAAACTCCTGGTCCATTCTAGGAACTCACTGAATGTGTGTGGTGAGCTCTTTCCAGATTTGTGTTGCTTAAACGTCTCAATCACACTCCTCTTGAACAGATTTACAGACTCACTGTAGCCACCATTCACCGGTGCCATGGGAAGAATGCCATGCCAGAGCCCAGGGATGTACCAGGTGTTTCTCTCTGGATCATACTCAATGATATCAGTAAATGTTTTGTTGTTTCCCTTCTTTTCCATCTTAGCTGCTGCTTGGGTCATCTCATTCAGATGATCCAGCAGAAGATTCCTGTCCCTCATGGTTTTCACCTGGGCAGAGACATCTGGGACATTCTGGTGCACAAACTGACAGCAGGGTTTTCTCCCAACTTCTTTCATCCGCAGGAAGGCGTGCACCACAATCTGCAGGATGTCCTTCATCTCTGTGCAGTTCTCCATGGCAATGTTGATGACTGTGATGTCACTCAGCCCCACCACCAGAGTGGCCAGTTCATTATCATGCTCATAACTGTCATCCAACTGGGCTAACTCTGGTGACTTCAGACCTTCAGTGTCAATAACCATGATGTAATCACACCCAAGCTGCCTTTTAAAGTCCTCTTTCACTCTGATAAGGAGCATGAAGGCCCCTCTCGTGCACCTGCCACTACTGACGGCAAACTGGACCCCGAACATGGTGTTCAGGAGGGTGGACTTCCCAGTGCTCTGCACCCCCAGTACAGTCACCACCCGGATCTTACTTTTATACTGTGTTAGTTGATCAAGTTCCTTCAGAACCTGAGTCACCCACTGCAGAGGAATGCTGGATGCATCTCCATCCACCAGCTCCAGAGGGAAGCCTTCCTGCAGCAGCTCAGCAGCCAGACGTGGCAGGTCCTGAATCTGAGGGGTGGGGCCTTCAGGGAGTGAGCAGGCCGACTCGTACAGCTGACCCATTTCCCGCAAGAAGTGCTCTGTCCCCAAGGAGGAACTAGAGATCTTCCTGTCCAACTCTGCAATGAGCTTCTTGTTTTCTAAGTAATTCTGACAGAATTTCTTGTACTTGGCCTGAAGGCATGGAAGCCTTTTGCGTGACAGGTTGTCCAGGTTGATCCTCATCCACTTGAGGAAATACTTGCGCTCCTCTGTGGAACCGGACATTGCTTCGATGAAACGGTACATAGACTCTGAGATGTTGTGAGCCCTCTGCTGTGCTCTGAGCTGCTGCTTCTGTTCTGCAAGTTCATTTCTGTAAACTTCAATGTTTTTCTCCCCAGCATTTTTCATCCTGCACTCTTCCTTCTCCAGTTTGGCCAGCTGTTTCCATGCAGTCCCCTGCAAGGGCAGCTCTTTCTCCTTGAAGCTCGGTATATCAAAAATCCTTTTTGTGATTTCATTAGCCTTCTGCTTTCCATTCTTACAGCAGTCACAATCTTCATCAACGTGGATCCCGAGTTCATATGCAATGACAGGCATTTGTTCAATGCTCATTTTAATCACCTTACCCTTTAAAATTCCACTGATAGCTGAACGCAAGTAATTCACGAATTCTGCATCATTCATCTGTGAACCTTTTATAATGATGTTACTGGGTTTTATCGGTAACTCAGGAACACATTTCCTGAAGCCATCCGTATTGAAGTTATTGCTCTGCGAATTGATGATCCAGAACCAATGAGCCTTCAGGTGCTGGGAGTCCACAAATTTGTATTCAGACCCAAAATCATCACAAAACACAAATACGGCAGCAGAGTTGTGACAAAGGAAACCGTACTGAGTTTCAAAGTCCCTGAGGTCCCCACGGAGGTTAGCTATAGCCAGTGGCTCAGAGAAGATGTCAATGTTTCTCTTCCCACTGGGCAGATACCAGCTGATCTCCACCAGTCCATCGGAAATCCTCCTTGGGTTGTCACCGCACTCCATGTTTCTGTGAACAAAGGTGTCGTGGTACTGCTGAGGGTTGCTGAAAACTTGGTTCAGGATCTGAGACTTGGACAAGCTGCTGTTTCCCAGCCTCACAAAAGAGACCAGGGGGAGCTCAGAGAGAACAATGCTCTTATCTACAAACCCTTTTGGGTCTCTCAAAGAGTGCGGCTTGAACGTTTTCACAATACCCCTCATGGCCCAGAGCATTAAAGTGCACTGCTGTGTATCACACTTAGGAAGTAGCAGAGGCACAGAGAACTGGCACATGGACATTTTCAAAACCATCTCCTGCTGGAGGAAGCCATCTGAGCAGAGAAACACAGCAGTTATGAGGTCCAGAGGGTTGACTCTGTTGCTGCTGGCCTGTGGATTGTCCAGGGTGTCCATTAAGCTTTCCAGGTTTTGGGAAGTCATGTCCTGTTTTGAGGCGCACCTCACACTCCTAGCAGTCACATTCACCATCATTAACCTCCTCAGGAAACACCATGGCAGAGATTTCAGAGACTGGATGCTTTCATCAGTTAAAGTCTCTCCATCAATCTCCAGCACCTTGCTCAGAGTCAGCTTGTTCTTCAGGTGGTGTTCCAGTCCCAAGTCACTCAACAGCTCATCCAGACCTGTCATTGAGGATGGAAGCAGCATTACTACATGCATGAGCAGTAACAAAGAATCAATTTATAGTCACAAAATATATATCTACAAAAAAAATATATCCACAAAAAGATGATAATATTGGTTTCTATAATTTGGGATGAAAGTTGCATTACTACATGAATGTACATTAGTACATTAAATAAATATATGACACTTGCAAACCAAAGAAGCACTACTGATCATCTAAATGCTCCTTATCCCTAGTAGATGCTACTGCCATTTACCAGCCACAGATGTCAATGGAATGGTTGGGATTTGATCCTGGAAAGTGGGGGCTGCCCATTTATAAGAAAGGTGCCTAAACAGTTTAATTGATATGCTAAAGCCATTTTAATTCAATATTTTAACACGTCAGGTCGCATGTTAATATGGGATAACAGACTTGCTTTCTTGCAAATTTCGGAGCAAATAAAACATTTTTTGATATTGTTTCTATGGGTTTTCACATGAATTTTGAAAGTAAGGCAGAGTCTCTATAATAAATGCAACAGTTTTTGGATTTTGCTCATTTACTCAGTAGAATATTTAGCCTAGCACTATGAAATTGTTTTTTTTCAAGCAGCTCTGACATTTCAGTGGTTATAAGCTATTTCAATTCCATTCATAACTTGATTGAGTTACATGCAGTCCGATGTTATATTCATACCATGCAGTCAGTATGATTATAACAGAAGTGCAGAATAATTTTAACAGTAAATGAAAATGTCCTATAATGAGTGTACGCTTTTTTCTGCAAATATTAATGTTAATCAAAGAAACACATTCCCAATGTGAAACCAGCCACATCTTCAGATTATGAAGCATGGGGCTTTAGTCATGTGCAAACACTGATGCACAAGCAACCCTCGTAACTTATCGTGAAGTGAGTTGTGGTAACATTCAAATCAATGAAGAAAGTTGTTTTTGTTTGTTTCTAAACACCTAGGGAAGCTTTGGCATAGCAAATAGCCTACCACACAGACCAATCTGGTGTATGCTTATTAAACATACCAGTGACCAGGTGACTGTTTCTTTTACATTAATCAGTTGGAGCATCCAGAAGATGAGGCTAACACAGCAAGAAAATTAGCTGAGCACATTTAAGACTGAACTAACAAACATATTGATGGGTATAATGAATTCCTTAATAAAAAATAAAACTTTATTTAAAATGCCTATGATCTCCCCAAAATCTGCCAGGACACTACATGTAGATGTTTTTCAACACTATCTATTGTCCTTAATCTCCAAATTTGAAGCTCTCTCCATGACCTCCCTAGGTACCAACCCCTTTGTTTTCTCTTTAGATGGCATTCTATAAACATATAACAGCAAAAATGCACATTGTTTGTTATTAGCAACTCAGAGGCAGCATAACTGTAACAGCTGTTACATCTGCACAGATGAAGACATTATGTTTTTTGGTCACCTAGCATCCAATTCTTTTTAGAATACACTCAGAAAACCAAACTTTTTCAAGGACAGTTATAAATGATGTATGATATGATTTATTGTAAAAAATAAATAAATAAATAAAAATTTTAAGTAATAATGATCATGCCTTATACCTGAAAAATTACTTTTTATTTATATCTCACTCAAAAACAGTTTTTTTGAAATATTTATTTTTTCAAAAGTTATCATATGGCTCCATGCCTTTGGGAGATGCAAGAGGACTGAACTGCACATGTGCCAACCTGAAATGGCTACAGTTGCCACGTTGTACATTAAGTTATTGACCATGTTACAATTATCAAGCGTTACACTTATGGCGACTCTCCCCTATTTGCTATCAGATTGTATTCGATAAAGGTACAAGATGCTGACAGGAGAGACATGACTCAAGGGCAATTTATTTGGAATAAATTCAAAATTAAAACAATTTTACGTTATATTTATTGCATACAAATATCCTATGTGAAACATGGGTTGATATTGTAGACTGTGCTCAAACCTATCTGACTATTATTATTTTCTAAGGTTCCCAGTCTGACCATGAAGTTCTATGAGTAAATGTTTATAAGCATGAATTTGATTCAAATAAACACAAAAATGTTAAGGTTATAACAAGAATAGCCTGTCCCTATTTACAGCCCATCACAATAATGTATTTTCTTCTCCTTTCCCTTTTAAATAAGTGCAGTGGTCATTTGACTGTAGGCTGCAGTTCTAGGATTTGCGAGTCCAGCAGTCAGTGTTAATAGACAGCTATGAGTGCTCACATTTTCACCTGGTGGTGGCTATGCAAACTGCTGGAAAACAAAAAATATTTTTTTACAAATTTGTCTCTGCTGGGAAGGCAGCGCCCAAGGGCATTTTGAATATTGAAGGGGTTGAAATTCATAAACCCTGAGAACTTCAGACCTGTAGAGAGGTCTTGCCCCCAGAAGAATTTTTTTTAAAAGAAATGGTTCTGGTGAATTCTAAGTTGAAAATATTTCAGTAAGGGTGGGTGTTTGTCATGAAAAATATTGGGTGAAGTTGTGGAGCAGTTGCAGCAAATTTGTTGAAAATCACGAAAAACTGAAAAAAAGTGGAGGAAATTTAGTTTTTGAAAATGTTAATTTATTAGACTCATTAAAAACAGAAAATATACTCTGATATCATGGACTCAAAAACTTTGGGAACTGTGGTTTTACAGGGAAGAAGAACACCTACTTGTGCTGTTGACTGTGGATATGCCATCACTCCTTGCCCCATCCATTGCCGTGAAGTCAGTGGCAGTGAATTCAGTTCCTGATAGAATGCCCCTTTGGGTTGAAGTAGAGATGTGCTCGGTTCCTCTGGTAAATGGGAAGGATGACATCACCTTTTGGAAAGGGTTTATAATCACATGGTGTGCCACGTAATTCCAGAGGCCCTCTTTCTTCTTCTCAGGCACAGAAAGCCCTATGTGAAAACATATTAGCATTAGTAAATATATTAGGAGCAAACGTTTCCTTATTTGAATTATTGTAGTGGACAGGTGTATTTATGCCACTGGTTACACTGCTTTTCACATACTGTCATAGCCCATGAAAATGCCATCCCAGTTTCTATCCAATGTGGATATGAAGCATTAAGATAATCGTCATGATCTCTCAAAAACCTGCAAAAACAGCAAACTGTGGCATTTACAGTTTTCCACCAGTGTTTCATTGTTTTGTTACTCATTACAGGATCCCTCCACACAAGATTAAACACTAATTAAAATGTACTTCCAAAGCCCTGCCTGTCCATTTGTAGCAATAAACATTTGAGAGTAATTTTTGAAGTACGGCTCTTAGAGTATTGTATTCTTAACTCTGGAAGATGCTACAACATTTATGGACCAGTGGGGCTACTAGCTACTAGTAAAAAGTATTTGCCGCCTTCCTGATTTCCTCTATTATTGCATATTTGACACCCTGAATGGATGGAATGTATGCAATGTAAGCCATGTAAGTTGTGTAAGTCTCTCTGAATAAGAGTGTCTGCTAAATGTCTGTAATGTAATGTAATATTATGTAATTTAATGTAATGTAACCCAGGGCAATGCTACTGCCATTTCTGGACCTGTAGGGGCTGCTGGCCCGTCAGCACTGGCATGGGCAGGTTTTCATCCCAGACCATGGGACCATGCTCACACAGTAAAAAGGTGCGTTATCAGTTGATTCGACAAGGTGAAACATTTTAGTTCCATATTTTAACATGTCAGGGTGCATTTTAACAAGGGGTAACAAACTAAGGGGTGACAGAAAATATACTCTTTCGTTAAGTTCATCATGGTCAGCAAAAGCACTAGATCCTGACCCTCACCAGGTAGGTTACCAGAGACCTCTGTTCTCTTCTACTGTGGCAACATGGGGAATTGAAGTTTTTGGAAAATGCAGCCAATCAGATATAGGAGACAATCAGGTGGTCAGATGTAGAGAGTCTGTTTTGGGGGGAATTTGGCCAGTACCAGGACCCTTCTTCCACAGTGTGCCCCCTTCACTGTGCTGGGGCATTGGATTTCTGTTTGGTCCAGAGAGAAGAGTGCCCCCTACTGGCCCACCAACACCACTTCCAGCAGCAACTTGGTTTTCCCAGGACAGGGGCCTGCAACTCTGGTCCTGGAGAGTCACAAGCTCTGCTGTTTTTTGTTTTCACTTTAAAATGAGCAGCCAATTCAGACTCAAGTACCCACGTGAAGTGAATCAGCTTCTCTAATTGAGTAATTAAGTGCAGAGTAACAATGAAAACCAGCAAAGCCTGTGGCTCTCCAGGATCTGGGCTGCACACCCCTGTCCTTGGAGGTCTCCCATGCAAAAAACACAGATTTCTGATTGGTCCAGAGGGAAGAGTGCCCCCTGCTGGCGCCACAACATCTTTTTCAGCAGCAATGTGGTTTTCCCTGAAGGTCTCCCATCCATGTTTGAACTGAAAAAAAGCTTTCAAAACAGTTATCCAGTGGTCCCTTCATGGGTGGCTCACCTTTACTAATGGCTTCATCTTTAGACACACTCACACTCTCCTTTGAGTCTTCAGTTTTCTACAATGAAAAAACATCACAGGCAGTACATTCATATTTTGCAAGTCTTGTTCCTCAATTATCAATATGAATACTACCTAATATTTAAGATCAAATATGTACATACCAACATTTCATAAATGAGGCCCTGAATAGTAAACGATTTAAACCTTTACATTGTCAGTGATTGCGAGTCAAAAGAGAGAACCTTTCTACTGAAAATGTTGCATAAGGTACAGCACAGTATCTTTGAATCGCTGCAACAGAGCCACACCCAAACCCCAGTGTAAGAGCTGCAGCAGAGTTTAATTTGGTTTGAGTGTCTTTGGCAAGTGGTGCAGAGCTGAGCAAAACCTGTCAGTCATCCAAGCAGGCCAATAATTCTGAGACAGAGTTCTGGGTGTGTCTGAATGTGAGTGTCGGAATATAAAACATTTTTTAGATATTACAGCATCCCAGGACAGGCGTCAAACCCACAGACAGTGCGTCCCTCCAGGACTGGAGTTAAACCTGCAGACACTGCGGCCCTCCAGGACCAAAGTTAAACCTGCAGACACTGCGGCCCTCCAGGACCGGAGTTAAACCTGCAGACACTGCGGCCCTCCAGGACCGGAGTTAAACCTGCAGACACTGCGGTCCTCCAGTACTGGAGTTAAACCTGCAGACACTGCGGCCCTCCAGGACCGGAGTTAAACCTGCAGACACTGCGGCCCTCCAGGACCGGAGTTAAACCTGCAGGCACTGCGGCCCTCCAGGACTGGAGTTAAACCTGCAGACACTGCGGGCCTCCAGGACTAGAGTTAAACCCGCAGCCATTGCATCCCTCCAGGACTGGAGTTTGGTCCCTGCTCTGGGGTTTGTGTAAGAACTCTCACCTCCTTCTCCTCCTGTGCAGTGCACACACTGTCATTGGTGTCTTTACTCAAAGTCCCATCCTTGGTGGCAGTATCTGCTAGACCACTCTTTGCGTCTGACTTATCTGGGTCTGCAGAGGAGGGCTGGGACTGGGCCAGACATGAGGATGGGTTCTCTGGTGCTGGTTCTGGGCCCAGAAGCAGAGTTGTTCAGAGACAGACCACAAACACTCCCTGGTATAAGAGGACCAACGAAGGGTCCCCAACCCTTATCATGCACCCAAAGTCAAATTTTGAAAAAATTTAATTATTTGTATATGATTTTAAATCCAGTTCCTTTGTACCTGGGGCAGGTGTGAGGTGCTCAGCAGGTGTTGTGTCTGTCTGCTGGTTCTCAGATTCCAACAGACTTGTCTGTGATTCGTCCTTTTCTTTCTGCTCTTTTTCCTGTAAAATAGACTTCAATTTATTCCCTTTAATGCTGCTTTTATCTACAATATGGATATCTCATTTTATTGATAAGCTATATTTATATATTTTTTAAATAAAAGTTTGTTCTGCAGGCAAAACACTGAAAGTGACATGCAGGAATATTTTCAGCATGAATAGTTCTGCTAGCTAATAACTGAACATGTACACTATTCAAATGGAAAATTAATGCAGTTTAGCAAGCTAGCTGAATCGGTCACAAGCTAAATATGATTTTGTTAATATCCTTGAAAGTGCAGCCAACCTTAGGCAACTTTGTTTAATAGCTAGTTGGCTTACATATACTGATTTTCTGGGGTTTAAAATCAGTATATTTGTGCCCAATGATAGAAATCTATACATGCCCACCTATATATTTTCATTGGGTCAGGTTACTGCCACCTGAAGTGTGCTTGCAAGCTCAGTGGAGCTAGTTGTCTAAAGTTAATTAATTGGCCAAATTTAAAAAGTATGTGAGATACTGGTCTACAGTGCCTTGGAAACATATTTTCCCCCTTCCTGATTTCCTCTATTATTGCATATTTGACACCCTGAATGGTTTCAGATCTTTAGACAAAATGTAATATTAGACAAAGGGAAACTGAGTAAGCATAAAACACATTTTTAAATTATAATTTCATTATTTAATGAATCAAGGGAGCAAATACTTTTTCAAGGCTCTATATTCTGTGTGCTAGTAGACTCTTTAACTTGAGGAGTGTTACCTAAGTGAAAAATAGTGTACTGTGCTGGTGATTGGATGGTTCAAATCACTGTGGAGAGTCAGTCAGAACTCTGGCTTTACTTATTGGTGGGGTTCCAATGACCAGGCCGTAGTTGCAATGAAGGGTTTTACTGACATTGATCAAGGTGCAATAGCTTTGTATATGTATGTGTGTGGTCTCTACAAATATAAACAAAATATAAAATATAGAATTAGGTATACATAATAGACCCTTTCCAATATACATGTTGCCAATAATATCTACCTAAACATTAACATGTATATTCACTATTAATCTACTTAACCTACAGTCTGTAAGATAATCTATAAAATACACTCCCCAGATCCCTCTCTGCCTAAGAAGCGATATTCGCATACGGTACACAAGACTACAGTATGCACCTCCGCGTGCAAGGCACATGGGCGCTAAATGCGCAGGTGACCAAAAGTAGGTCAACTCCCCAGATTAATGTACCTTACTTAATGGCACTAGCGATAAACAGTACTAATTTCGCTTCCATTATGCATCCATAAACATAAATACCTCACAAAAAGGCGACCCATTTACTATATAAAATTATAAGCATTATTAATCTTTACGCCATCTCGCATTAGTCAAATCACACGGTAAACAGGCTCAAACCGATTACAATGGCACGATGCTTAGTTACAGTTCTGAACAGTAAATGCAACGGTCCGGAAACCCGGAAGGCAATTTACGGTTTCATGAACGTACAAAACACCTTAACTAGGCTTATTTAAGCAAACAGAACAGGAACAGAGAACTGTGGTATTAAACCGTTAAGCAAAAGTTCTGAACGTCCGTTTGGCTATGCTGTACTGGAGCACCCGTTTTCCTCCTCTAATTTCCTTCTCGCGAAAGTGATTGACTAATCAGTCCCCACATCTTAAAGGAACAGGACGGCATTTTTAACACTAAGACTTCTGTGTCCTGAAATGAACTGACTCTCCCTCCATTGCAGTCACAACATTATTTCATGTGATTCAAATCAATATATCCTTCCTTGACATGTTCATGTCCTTGAATTTCAACTGTAGCTGCTGCAGTGATTTATTATCCTGGAGTATTTCTGTACAGGGGTAAATGACCCAGTACAGAAATAGACTGACTGACTAGCCAGGGTGTACCTCTGCCTCATCTTCAGAAGGCCCAGTGTCAGAGTGGCCATGGCTCTTGGAGTGGGTGTGGTTATCATTGTGGGTGTGGTCATCAGAGTGGGTGTGGTTATCAGAGTAGGCTTGGCTCTCACTGACTGGGTGTCTCAGGCCCTTCCTGTTTGTCAGATTCTAATACAGTGGGACAAAAGCACAAACAGAACGGCAGCCATCACAATGTAGGCAGATCCCTCTACACAAGATAAAACACAGGCTCTAAATATCTTTTCCAAAACTTGATTGCTGGTAGCAGTAAGCGAGTAATTTTGTAAGCGAGTAAGTCTGTTAGGGAATATTGCAGGGTTTCCTACCGCCATATATAGACACGGCAGTCAGCTTACTAAAACACAGCCACCGACCATAACAGTCAGCTGCAAATGTTAAAGGCATCCTGGATATGTCCATTACTGGCAGCTTAATTCATGCTTTTGTTTTCATTTGAAGTGTGAAACATTATCAAAAATCTTTTTCAAAACAGTATAAAATGTGTAAAACTGAGCACTACAGCATATTACACTTAATTTATAAGGGTACTGTCATTGCCTTTCATATTGGTAAGTTCACTAGCTATATAAAACATTAGGGGCTCTATTTTACACTCAACACTAAGCGGCAGTAACCCAAACACAGGTGTCTTTGCTAGTTTCAGAACCACACAGGTGTCATTTTGCCATCCAATGCCCACACTGTTTAAATAGCAAATGAACTTGAGCCTGTGTGGGAGGGTTGATCTTAAGATGAGATGTGGTCAGGCACATTCCTATTTTAATGCAGCTGAAAACTTTCACGGTAATCAATAAAACCAGGTCTTAAGTCATCTCACAGTTGTTTCATTGTTATTTTAGCAATATAAAGATAGTATACCCAATAAAAATATATTCACAAAAAAAAGATAGTAGAAAGTGCACCTACATAGGCAGGTGCACAACATGCATACACCCTCCTGTCTGTTACACAGGGCACGTACAAACATGCATAATAATAATAATAATAATATGTCATAATGGTTAGTCATTATATTGATACAAATTGTAGTAATGATGAATAAAATTGACTGATTATTTGCCAAATATTTGACCAATTATGGCAATACACATCAGCATTTAAACAGATTTGTGAGGTTGAGGTTGTCTGTGCAGATCCAGTAAAAACACCATAAAGATTAATTATTTGAACTCTTCTTAAATTACTTTGGTGCCACATCATTACATGTAAGTTGAACAAAACAAGAGAAGGAGAATGTTGATGTAAATTGTGCTTATTCCAGGCTGTAACAAACATTTGTTAGCAAACATTTCATCTCCTGGTATGGGAGCTGGAGACTAATGGCTCCTGTCCCTACGCACTCCCTGTTGCTGTGAAAGTCCCCTTTGAATCTTGTGCCATAATTTGCGCTCAAATTATCTACTGTTCAATTACTAAAAGTGTATTTAGACATGCACCAAATACTATTGCACCATTCGCTTTTGACCATGCACTAAGGTTGTTAAAATAGAGCCATAGGACAGCTAACGAAATAATCAAATATTGAGTTTAACTTCAAATAATTGCCACTGCTTTGACTAATTTAGCATGTTGGGCTAATGCTAACTAAGCGATGACCTGAAAATGAAGCTAGGGGACCTGGTCGCTAACTAGCTCTTTGGGTTTACCTGTGACAGGTGTCCTTGCAGAGCACAGTCTGTAGCTGCATTCACAGCAGAACTTGTCATTCTGCCCGCATTCCCTGCGGCACTGGGGGCAATCCATCCTCCTCCCTCTGAGCAAACATCACACAATTAAAGCAAGAAGAACCAAGGCACCATATACCCCATGATCCCCCACCCTGGGCGTGTCGAAGTGTCCCTCAGCAAGACACTTAACCCCTAATTGCTCCCAACCAGCTGATTGGTACCTTGCATGGCAGCCTTTCACCGTTGGTGTGAGTGTGTGTGTGAATGGGTGAATGAGAGGCATCAATTGTAAAGCGCTTTGGATAAAATCGCTATATAAATGCAGTCCATTTACCAATTTTTCTTTTTATAATATAAATCAATGGAGCTTACAGATGAATCCCCGGTTGACTCCAATCGTCTACTTGTCAGCTCAGTTTAATAATCTTGCATTTTTGTGAATAAATGATGGCCATTTTAGTCAGATGTGTTCACTCAAGTAACTTTGTTAGATCAATTATACTTCTCATTGTCATCCTGACCTTTGTTACACGAGGCAAAGCAATCTTATTAAAAATAAATAAAAATTAGTATTTGAAAAAAATCAAAAATGATTAAATTCCGTTACATTACAGTACATGTATTTAGCAGATGCTCTGATCCAGAAAGACTTACGATGTAGGACACTATATTATACAGACGTGACAACATTTCAAGAGAAAGGAGAATGTATGTGACACCACTAAACCCCTAATGCAAATGAATTACGCTAAGCAAGAAGAAACTGACTGGCAACTCTTACAGATTTTATACGTAAAGCCCTATTTCTGCACGGTCCTGCGCTATAAGCCTGGTATTAGTTTGACCTTTCTCGATATTAACCCATGCTACGAGTAGTTTGTTTTTAACTTCACTTACCGGAAAAATCCGTTCTAAAATCCAACAACGTTTTTCCGTAAAAGAAGAAAGCAAAGCGTGAACTTGAAATCGTACTGTAATCTTTTTCACCAGACTGATGCTCCAGACCTGGCGCGCTTGAAACTGAAACAACTGCCATGCAATTTTGTAAGCAAGCAAATCGAAAGTATTTATTTTAGTTTCGTATGGGAGGTGTGTTCACTGTATTTACTTTGTTAGATTAATTATTTTTCTAATTATCAACTTGACCTTGACCAGGCAAAGCTGTTAATAATATTAATATTTAATAATAATATTCTTGTTAATAATTATCTCTTGGTAGCCTAGCTGTGGAACAAAAGCTGTATAAATCTCTTCCAGGAAAAGTAAACTTTTAAAAGAAAATTTTTATGTCACCTAAGGGTAAACTTAAGACGGTTGAAATGCATTACATTACATTTATTTAGCAGATGCTCTCATTCAGAACGAGTCACTATGTAGGAAAACATGAGTGAGTTCAGCTGATGTATAGAGAATTAGTGCCATACCTGACTAACATTTCAAGACAAAAGAGAATATATGTGACATCACTAAAGTGCAGACATCCTTAGAGGCCATGCAATAGGAATTTGTTAACCACTAAAGCAAATTAACTATAGCAAACAAGAACATGAAAATGCTGATCCCTAACATATACAGATTACATACATATCAAGCCTTAAAAGAGAAGTTTAAAACCAGAAAAATACCCGTTACAAAAGGTTTGAGTGTTAGGGGTTGGGTATGGAAGAGAAGCAAATGTGCAGTCTGAGAAGGTTGATCTTCAATATGTGCATTGAGATTATTCTGTTTCAGTTGCGCCATCCTGAATGCTATTACTGTGGTTACCATTATCATTAGTATCTACTTCTGCACTATCACAATAGCTTACTTTAAAACCTCAGATAAGGAATTAAGGTCAACAGTGTTTGATGCTTTGTTGGGGATTCAGCTGCAGAAGATATACAATGAGTTTCAAAAGTTTTTTTGTATCTCTATGCCACAATTTTAGATTTGTAATCAAACAATTCAATGTGGTTAAAGTATACATTTTGGTTTCACCATTTAGAAATTACAGCACTTTTTATACATACAGTATTCCCCCCATTTCAGGGCACCATAATGTTGGTGATAAATGACTTCACAGGTGTTTCTGATTTGTGAGGGGAGTTCAACTGCTTCCTTCGCGCAGATATAAGAACAAAACAAACTGTTTGGAACATCGAAAAACAATAAATAAACACTGGTGAGCTCAATCGCCACAAAGGGCCTGGTTGGCAAAGGAACACATCTACAGTCGATGACCAAAACATTCTCACAATAATGAAGAAAAAACCCCAAACACCTGTTGACAGATCAGAAACACCCTTCAGGAGGCTGGCATGGATGTGTCAGTGACTTCTGTCCACAGAAAATATCACAAACAGAACTACAGAAAACTATAAAGGAACTATAAAAATAAAATTCCTCGTAAGGAAAACAAAGCCTGAGGGGGGATAGCTAAACCAAAGCTACGAGGCGCAGGTATACTGCTCAACACCACGGTGTATACACCAGATTTATGCCCGTCTAACCAAAAACTAAAATAAATAAAAACAAATTTCCTCTGACAGTTTGGCGTAGTCAGTTTAGTTTTTTGGTCTCTGGCACAAATTTTCCGTTACATATGATGTAAAGGGAGGGGACACAACCAGAGTGGGGGGTTTCAAATAGATCACGTGATTTCTCAGAAAGTCTTCAGTGCTAGTTTCAGTGGCTGTGGGAGGCACCAGTGCTTCACCTTTATCTGTGCAAAGAGCAGGATGTGTGCAAGTTTCATGCTGCAGCGATTGTCTCTCTACAAAGAGCAGTTAAGCAGGATGGTTTTCTTGCCCATGGCACAAGCTAAACCCTCTAATGAGATAATGTCCATGTGCTTCTTACTGAACCAAAGTGCTCAATCGAAGACACAAGGGCTAAAAGTAAAGTAGGGGAGGGTGGGGAAATTATAGTTTTTGTATTTGACTCAATTCTTAAAATATTACTGGAGGTATATTAATAATAATACCCCTTTGCTATAATTACACACCTCAATTCAATCTCTGGGACATATGATTCATTAGCAATATGACTGAAAGTACCGAGAGTGAGATTTAACCCCGAGGTTGGTGTAAAGTGGTCCCACATCGGGCTTCATTGAGCTACAATGAACATTCTTCATAAGGAGGAGGGCTGAGATTTACAGTGTTCAATGTAATTTAAAAAAAAATGTTTTTTTTGAGGTATTAAGAGTTGAATTAAGTTTTTTTTTTTTTTTTTAATAAAATAAAAAAATAAAAAATCAGTACAACCAGATGCCAGTAAATTATATCAGATGTTTTCTTTTATCAAAACCGCCAGGGGTCTGTTGAGCCTGAATGAACTGATTTAAACAGGGTTTTAAATGGAGGGTGTGAAGGCATGTGCATCTACTGCACAGCGGCAGATCCTGACCCAGTGAAAAACAAACATATTTCTCCCCCCCCCCCTCTTTTTCCCCTTTGGTGTTTCTGTGGCGGAGAGCAGGTGAAGGAACAATTTGTGGGACAAAAAAAACAGCAGGGAGAGGAGAAAAAAGCAAAGATAGAGAATGCAAGAATAGAAGAGTAGAGTTTAGAGAAAGAGAGCAAGGGAGAGGGAGGGGTAGGCCTGATCTGTTACCTCAAATATTTTTCTGTGCAGATAAACCAGAATATTGTATTCATGTTCTGTATATGTATATATGATGTGTGTGTGTGCTTCATTAAAATCTATAAAGATGCTTCCATCTTCAGAGGCATAAACCCCTCTGCATCTAGGCTTACACATATTAAGCCTGCTTCTCATTAAAGCATGGGGGTGATCAGTTAGAAAGGCAGTTGCTGCCACGTAATAAAATAAGCTACCTTCCTCCGTCTCTAGGCTATGTTGTAATATCGTCTCAGATGGCTGTCCTCTGTTGTAATAGTGCATATTAAATGTGCTGGGTGGTAGATTTACTGCATTCTCTGTTGTAATAGTGCATATTAAATGTGCTGGGTGGTAGATTTACTGCATTCTCTGTTGTAATAGTGCATATTAAATGTGCTGGGTGGTAGATTTACTGCATTCTCTGTTGTAATAGTGCATATTAAATGTGCTGGGTGGTAGATTTACTGCATTCTCTGTTTGAGTTAATTGGATCTGGATTTTTGTAAATAGCACAAATCTCTTCAGAAGAAACTGGTGCCATTGAGAGGAAACAATGTTCCCATTATTGAATGATTTATTCCCCAAGGGACAGACTGATTTCCCTGCTCCTTTCAGCAGCTCTGGGTTTGATTGGAAACACTTTCCTCCACTTTGTGAATGCATAACATACAAGTATGAGTGATTATGCATTTGCTTTGTAGTTCTGAAATGTGTGAAGACAGTGGAATCTGCTGAACGTCTTGGAGCAGCATTTGGGTTCCCTTCAGTTTGTTGGAGGAACAGTGTGGTGCCTCCTGGGTAAATTTCTGCTTTGATCTAATTTTTGGTCACTTTTTAAATGGCTGACTCAACTAACTCCTGCCCCCATAATGTGTTGAGTCCTGGTCTAGCACACCCTGTCTTTGACTCAAAGTGGACAGACTCCAGTGACTGAGTCCTGATGTAAATCCTGGTTGATTGTAAGACTAGAGGGTTCAAGCTTTCATTTATATGTCCCTTTCATTGATAAACATGGAAAGGTTTTTTTTTCCAGTGCAGGTAATTACATTTGACACAAGTGTAAATTGTGTATTTTCAGCTACCTGAGACAGAAGGTAAAGCCAGCAGCAGTGATCTGATATTAAATGGATTTATTGCCATCTGGTAGAACGAAGATACTGCCATTGCCTTCAGGCAGCTCAGTTGTTCAGGCAGTGAAGAAAATAAGGGACTGTTCATCAAGTTCAGATGAAATTAAACATTTATTTTGATTATGCCATTTGTGCAAGCAATAAATGCTAAAACATGCAGTGAGATACATCAATTTTACTAAGTGAAAAGAAGCAAAACAAATTTTGAATCCAGCTTTCTAAAAAAGAAAAATAAACAGTCATCATGAAAGCTATAAGGGCGGCACAGTGGTGCAGTCCTAGGATCGAATCCCTGGGCCTTTCTGTGTGGAGTTTGTATGTCCTCCCACAGTCCAAAGACATGTCGGCAGGCTAACTGGAGACTCTAAATTGCCGATAGGTATGAGTGGATGGTGTGTGTGGCGTCCTGTCCAGGGTGTATTCCTGCCTCTCGCCTAATGCATGCTGGGATAGGCTCCAGCAGCCCCCGCGTCCCTGACCAGGATAAGCAGGTATAGATAATGGATGGATGGGTGGCATATTTGGGCCTCAAAGTTTAATTTTCTTTTTTTTCAGGAACAGTGAATTTCTATATTAAGGCTTATAGTGATAACAACAACCCTTTTAACATTGTAACAAGAAATCATGTGATTAAAATATTTGAATATGGATGGATGAAAGCTATGCTATTGTGTAAACAGATTATCAAGGCACTTAACAATGTATGACTTCAAACAGCCAAGCTAGCAGTGATGAAGAGCTGATAAAATTACCAGTAACACATGAAGGTTATGTGCTTTATTAATAGAGACTTATTATAAGAAGCATAGAAAAAAACATAAAATGTAATTTGTATTTTCGTTAAAAGTATTCTTTTTGATATAGAGAAGGTCTCAAAATTAAACAAACTTAAAATATCTCAGCCTAGTTACCGTCCCTGATTATGCATCTAAACAATGGAATAATGAACAAAGCTCAGCCATGCTAACTCAGACAGTGTGTATAGATAAAAGCTGCACAGGTTATGACAGAAGTAACATCCTATGTTAGCATGTATGTGGTTTTATATGTATAAATGCAGTTATGTATGCATCAGTGATTATCTCTCTTTCTAAACATCAGTGATGATTTAATTTAATGCCCCCTTTTTGAAATGTGTTTTTTTTTTTTTTTAACCTATGGCCCTTACTTTCATAGGATTCCACTTGGTTGGGGCACTTTTTGCGATTAGCCATGATATGTGTGAGTAGGCTATTAATTAATGCCACTCAGAAAATACATTTTCAACCTGACTGACACAGGGGCCATATAATCCATTTAATTTAATCTCCTTCTGTTTTCATCTGGAAGGATTCCTCCAGGCTTTTCATGGCTTGGTCTTGGGTTATATATCTCCAAAGGGTGGGAATGTCAGCAGGCTTAGCTTTATACGCCACGGCAAACTGCTCATTAAACCTGTGGAAGACGTACTTCCAGTAGTCTGAGGCCTGGATGCTGGTGTCAGGCTGGATGCGCCAGTCAGGGTAAATGCTTTGATAGTCCTTGTATGGATGCCATTTCCCCTCTGTTTCTCTTGACCTGAACCTTGCCTCACTGGCAACACAGGAGGGGCAGACATCACTCAGTAATTTACAGGAGACATTATCTTTGTGTCCCCTGATCCCCCAAGGACGGTGAATGGAAGCAAAGTGCTCTGCGTGGTTCTTGCCGCCTGCTTCACATGGGGTCTTGCATTAGGGACACTGCCTCTCATAGCCAAACACCCTGTTAAACAGCTCCTTCTGTGGCTGAAAGGGCAGTGAGGTCAGCCTGGCCCTCACATCCCCACCGTTCTGAAACTCTGCAGTAATGGACTGCTCCATTTCATCCACAAGCACCTTTAGACACTGGGAAAAATCTTCTGGCTTGGTAGTGTTTAAGGACAGGACCACTGTGAGGGGGTCTTTGGGGATGGTGAGCTCCTGTAGGTTACTACAGATATCCTGAATGAACTGCTGAATGTTCTGGTCCTCTTCATTGGCCTTCATCTCTGCATTCTTAATGGCTTCCTTTAATCGTTTAACCATCACCTTCAGGTGCTTAATCTCAATGTTCCTGAGATCATCTCCCTCAGAGAACTGCTTAACCATCTGCTTGAATATCCAGTCCTGCACGAAGCTCTCGTAGTTCCTTACGTAACTCTCAAAGTCCTTAAAGTTATCATCTGAAAGCAGCTGCTTGAGAATTGAGAACTGGAAGAAGGATCGAGTGCTGAAATCAATGGCTTTCTTTCCTCTCAACACTTCATCCACAAGGTCAGGGCCCAGAGACTTGGTGATGTATTCCTTCACTGCAGGTGCAAGACAGTTGTAGGTGAACTCATTGGCTTTCTTCTGACACTGGTCTCGTTTATTGAACAGGTCCTTAAAGTCAGTGCAGTACTGTTCCTTGGACTGCTCCAGACAGCGACGGGGATCATTTGCATGGATAAAATCCAAATGCATTTTTTGAAACTCCCGTGCTGCATGTCCACAGATGTGGATCTTCAGACTGGCCTGAAACTCAGCACTTGTGTCCAGATTCCTGTCCCTGTCCAGGTTTTCATCTACCATGCAAAACAAGTCTATCATGTATGTGTTATGGTAATCAGACCTTGTTCTCACTTTCTCATCCACAAACTGCCTGCTGCAATTGATTATGTGATCGGCTATCTTTTGCATCTCCACCTCCTGCTCCTTTCTTATATCTTTTGTCCTTTTATTTTGTTCTTGAGCTTTACTATTCACTTTGAATGGCTCCATTCCACATTCAGATAATTTGCCCACTTTGGACAGAATTTCACATACTGAGCTGCCTTCTCTCTCAGAGTTTGCCCTCAGCTGATGATGGACATCTTGGACAATATCTCGTTTTTCCAGGCCAGAGAACTGCAGTTCTGCCACAGCCTCATTCCACATCTTCTCAAATTCAGTCTCCAGCTCTTGATCTGACAGATCTTTACTTTTCCTGCAGTTCTCAATCAGGTCCAGCACCTTCTGCTCCATTGTAGCTGTATGATTTTTCTTGATTATCTCTAACCTGAACATATCCTTTCTAATCTCCACCGTGGCATCTAGCTTGTTTATAACAGAGTGCTCTGTCTCCCTCCTGATGGTTTTGGCTGTGTTGATGAATTCCTGCTTGTACTTCTCCACTAAGTGAACGTGTCTCCCTGGTCTCCGGTAGAATTCCATAAGATTGTCCAAAATGAGCTTTACCCCTTTGTCCATTTCTAGGGAGGCCTCACATTTCAGGCTGCTCAGTAAGTCATCCACATTGGAGGATGGCTGAATCTGTGCTGCTATTGTGCCAAGGTTTAACACCTTTGTCTCAGCTTGGCTTAACCAGGAGAACATGCTCTTCCTGAAGGCCCACTCCCATGTGTTGAACTCAGTGCAAAGCTGAGTATAAGCATCAGCCACCAGGCTGTTGCGGAAACTGAAGATGAAGTTCTCATACTTCACTGCGCTCCACAAACTCCTGGTCCATTCTAGGAACTCAATGAATGTGTGTGGTGAGCTCTTTCCAGACTTGTGTTCTTTAAAATGCTCAATCACACTCCTCTGGAGCAGATTCACAGAGTCACTGTAGCCAGAATTCACCGGTGCCATGGGAGGGATGCTATCCCAGAGTCCTGGGATGTACCATGTGATTCTCTCTGGATCGTACTCCATGACATCAGTAAATTTTTTGATGTTTCCCTTCTTTTCCATCTTAGCTGCTACTTGGGTCATCTCATTCAGCTGATCCAGGAGCTTCCTGCTCCTCAGTTTATTGTCCTGGGCAGAGATTTCTGGTACATTCTGGTGCACAAAATGACAGCAGGGTTTTCTCCCAACTTCTGTCATGCGCAGAAAGGCGTGCACCACAATCTGCAGGATGTCCTTCATCTCTGTGAAGGCGATTGCGATGTTGATGACTGTGATGTTACTCAGCCCCACCACCACAGTGGCCAGTTCATTATCATGCTCACAACTGTCATCCAGATGGGCCAACTCTGGTGACCTCAGACCTTCAGTGTCAATAACCATGATGTAATCACACCCAAGCAGCTCTTTAAAATCCTCTTTCACTCTAACGAGGAGCATGAAGGCACCTCTTGTGCACCTGCCACTACTGACGACAAACTGGACCCCGAACATGGTGTTCAGGAGGGTGGACTTCCCAGTGCTCTGCACCCCCAGTACAGTGACCACCCGGATCTTACTTTTATGCTGTGTTAGTTTATGGAGTTCCTTCAGAACCTGAGTCACCCACTGCAGAGGAATGTTGGATGCATCTCCATCCACCAGCTCCAGAGGAAAGCCTTCCTGCAGCAGCTCGGCAGCCAGACGTGGCAGGCGCTGAATTTCAGAGGTGAGGCCTTTGGGGTGTGAGCAGGCCGACTCGTACAGCTGACCCATTTCCCGCAGGAAGTGCTCCATCCCCAAGGATGAACTAGAGATCTTCCTGTCCAACTCTCCAATGAGCTCCTTGTTTTCCCAGGAATTCTGACACTGTTCCTTGTACTCCGCCCGAAGGAGTGGAAGGCTTTTGCGTGACAGGTTGTCCAGGTTGATCCTCATCCACTTGAGGAAATACTTGCGTTCCTCTGTGGAACCAGACATCGCGGAGATGAAATGGGACATAGACTCTGAGATGTTGTGAGCCCTCTGCTGTGCTCTAAGCTGCTGTTTTTGTTCTGCAAGCTCATTCCTGTAAAGGTCTATGTTCTTCTCCCCAGCATTTTTCATCCTGCACTCTTCCTTCTCCAGTTTGGCCAGCTGTTTCCATGCAGTCCCTTGCAAGGGCAGCTCTTTCTCCTTGAAGCTCGGTATATCAGAAATCCTTTCTGTGATTTCATCAGTCTTCTGCTTTCCATTCAGACAGTAAATGTAATCTTCATCAACATGGATTCCAAGCTCATGGGCAACAGCAGACATCCGTTCAACACTCATTTTGATCACGTTTCCCTTTAAAATTCCACTTATACCCAAACGCAGGGTTCTGATGAATTCTGTATCATTCATCTGCGGACCCTTTATGATGATGTTACTGGGATTTAGCTCTAACTCAGAAACACATCTGCTGAAATCATCTTTATTGAAGCTCTTGCTCTGTGAATTGATGATCCAGAACCAATGAGCCTTCAGGTGCTGGGACTCCAAAAATTCTGACCCAAAATCATCACAGAACACAAATATAGCAGCAGAGGTGCGGCAGAGGAAAGTGTACTGAGTTTCAAAGTCTCTGAGGTCCCCACGGAGGTTAGCTATAGCCAGTGGCTCAGAGAAGATGTCAATGCTTCTGTTCCCACTGGGCAGATACCAGCTGATCTCCACCAGCCCATTGGAAATCCTCTTTGTGGTGTTACCGCACTTCATGTTTCTGTGAACAAAGGTTTCGTGGTGCTCCTGAGGGCTACTGACAAGCTGGTTCAGAAAGTGAGACTTGGACAAGCTGCTGTTTCCCAGCCTCACAAAAGAGACCAGGGGGAGCTCAGAGAGAACAATGTTCTCCTCTACAAACCCGCTTGGGTCTGTTAAAGAGTGCGGCTTGTACTTTTTCACAATATCCCTCATGGCCCAGAGCATTAAAGTGCACTGCTGTGTATCACACTTAGGAAGCAGCAGAGGCACAGAGAACTGGCACATGGACATTTTCAAAACCATCTCCTGCTGGAGACAGCCATCTGAGCAGAGAAACACAGCAGTTATGAGGTCCAGGGGGTTGACTCTGTTGCTGTGGTCCTGTGGATTGCACAGGGTGTCCATTAAGCTGTCCAGGTTTTGGGAAGTCATGTCTTGTTTTGAGGCGCACCTACCCTTCCTAGCAGCCACATTCACCATCATCAACCTCCTCAGGAAACACCATGGCAGAGATTTCAGAGACTGGATGCTTTCATCAGTTAAAGTCTCTCCATCAATCTCCAGCACCTTGCTCAGAGTCAGCTTGTTCTTCAGGTGGTGTTCCAGTCCCAAGTCACTCACCAGTTCATCCAGACTAGTTTCTGTCATTGGGGAAATAAATTGAATTGCATTATTACATTTCTGTACAGCGACACACAATCCGTTCAAAATGACTAATAATAGATGTGAATGTAATGCTTACAAAAAGGACCTGAATAATTCAGCGACCTGAATAATTCAGCGTATTTTTATGAGGTTTAAAATGACAAGTATAAATATTAAATATGCATCCCCAAATGAATACATTTTGTCACTGACTTGTTTGTATGCATGTTGAGCTGGTCTTGCTGCAGATGCCGTTTGGAAGGACTGCAGTGATGTTGAAAGTATATTCCATCCCAGGTCTCAGATCAGGAAGGACAGCTGTGGTGGTGTTGGGTGCACATTTCTGTAATCTGGGCTTTTGTCCCTCACAGCCGTAGGTGATGTGGATCTCATGAGAAATTCCCTCCATGCTGACCGGTCTTTCCCAGCACAGAGTCACTGACCTGCTCATCACATCAGTGGCTTCCACGCTCCCAGGGGCACATGGCTCTATTTCAGAAAACGAAGAGGGGCGTTTCAATCAGACCTGTAATCTCTTTTAGCCTGCAAACATTATATGTTGCAAGAAAAGTCCCGGATATTTACAGTTGTATACCTGAAAAACTACAGATCCTGGCATACCGAATCCTTGCTATCCCTTGACTTCAGACTTTATTGTCCACAAGTGGAAATTTTCTTTGTACAGTAAAATTTGGTAAATTTTGGGATGGTATATCCTGTGCAGCAACTGCGCCCAATGTCATAACACAACATAAAACTTTAGATTTTTGTCACCCCAGGTCTGGTAAATGGATCCCCATAAAAGGCGTCGTTATGTGCCATACTAAAAATATAATTTACACTATCCGGTGGCCTTGTGACCTCTACTATGTGGGTAAATCCACGAGATGTTTGAAGCAACGAGCTCGACAACACATTTCTCATAGAAAAGGTAGTTTGTAGCCTTTTTTTGTTCATTACAGTGGTGGCACAAGTGACAAGCAGTAACTGCTACTGTGCTGTTAGCCTTTATTGATCGCCGTACAAGGTTCACGTAAAGTAGCCAACACAATCTCACAGCACTAACCCAGAAAAATGTACTGCGCATGGTACTTGCTCAAACGAACGGTAAATGTGAAAAACATTTGATTACAGTCAGCGCCACCAAAATTTTCTGTCACACCCTCAATAAACGGCAAAACTCCCAGTAGAACATTGCATTAAATCTTTTAACGTTATATATTTTCTGAAATATTATTGATTCCGCTTGGTCACAGTGAGTGAAACTAGGCGATCTGAGCGTATAGTTTCTCTGTAAATTACGTCAGAAGGATTCAGCCTTGTTGTCTGCTAACTAAACTTCACAGCACAGTCATTGCTGTTATCATGATTGTAGCATGAAGTGTCTCAAAATCCATTGCAACCATTTACAAATGACCTGGGATTTTGAAGTTATAAGGCGGTATCAAGTCTCCAGTGAAAATATTGCCATTGGCTCCATCAGTCAGAACAAAAGTTGCGCCGTCCGTCTGGACGGTTTCGTGCTTGTTTATTGGACTTTTGCACCACTGATGTGAGCTTCAGTATATGCACAAATTACAAAGAAATATGTTCAAATCAACATTTCATAAACAATGCCCTGAATAATAAATGATTAAAGCCTTTACTTTGTCAGTGTGATTATAATTAGTGAGAACCTTTCTTAAGAAACTTACCTTAGCCTCATCTTCATCTCATCCTCCAGGACTGGAGTTAAACCTGCAGACGCTGCGGCCCTCCAGGACTGGAGTTAAAACTGCAGCCACTGCGGCCCTCCAGGCCTGGAGTTAAATCTGCAGACGCTGCGGCCCTACAGGGCTGGAGTTAAACCTGCATACGCTGCGGCCCTCCAGGACTGGAGTTAAACCTGCAGCCACTGCGGCCCTCCAGGATTGGAGTGAAATCTGCAGGCACTGTGGGTCTCCAGAACTAGAGTTTGTTCCCTGCTCTTGGGTTTGTGTAAGAACTCTCACCTCCTCCTTTTTAATGACGTTCTGACCCCAATTAGAAGTGCACTGTCATTGTCTTTCATCTCGGTAAGTACACTTGCTATATAAAACATTAGGACTGCTCAATATATAATCAGCTATTCAAATGGGCTTCAAATACTTCCTAATGCTAGCAATTGTAAATGATAGCTTCAAATAATTGCTTATTTATAAGGCTCCTTTTGACCAGCTAGCAAGCTGGGCTAATGCTACGTAGCTAGGTGATGACCTGAAAATGAAGCTAGGGGACCTGGTCGCTAACTAGCTCGCTGGGCTTACCTGTGACAAGTGTCCTTGCAGAGCACAGTCTGTAGCCGCATTCACTGCAGAACTTGTCATTCTGCCCACATTCCCTGTGGCACTGGGGGCAATCCATCCTCCTCCCTCTGAGCAAACATCACACAATTACAGCAAGAAGAACCAAGACACCATATACCAAATTTCTAAGCATTAGGGGTTAAACACCTAACCCCTAATTGCTCCCAACCAGCTGATTGGTACCTTGCATGGCAGCCTTTCACCGTTGGTGTGAGAGTGTGTGTGTGAATGGGTGAATGAGAGGCATCAATTGTAAAGCGCTTTGGATAAAAGCGCTATATAAATGCAGTCCATTTACCAATTTTTCTTTTTATAATATAAATCAATGGAGCTTACAGATGAATCCCCGGTTGACTCCAATCGTCTACTTGTCAGCTCAGTTTAATAATCTTGCATTTTTGTGAATAAATGATGGCCATTTTAGTCAGATGTGTTCACTCAAGTAACTTTGTTAGATCAATTATACTTCTCATTGTCATCCTGACCTTTGTTACACGAGGCAAAGCAATCTTATTAAAAATAAATAAAAATTTGTATTTGAAAAAATCAAAAAGGATTAAATTCCGTTACATTACAGTACATGTATTTAGCAGATGCTCTGATCCAGAATGACTTACGATGTAGGACACTATATTATACAGACGTGACAACATTTCAAGAGAAAGGAGAATGTATGTGACACCACTAAACCCCTAATGCAAATGAATTACGCTAAGCAAGAAGAAACTGACTGGCAACTCTTACAGATTTTATACGTAAAGCCCTATTTCTGCACGGTTCTGTGCTATAAGCCTGGTATTAGTTTGACCTTTCTCGATATTAACCCATGCTACGAGTAGCTCGTTTTTAACTTCACTTACCGGAAAAATCCGTTCTAAAATCCAACAACGTTTTTCCGTAAAAGAAGAAAGCAAAGCGTGAACTTGAAATCGTACTGTAATCTTTTTCACCAGACTGATGCTCCAGACCTGGCGCGCTTGAAACTGAAACAACTATTGACTGCCATGCAATTTTGTAAGCAAGCAAATCGAAAGTATTTATTTTAGTTTCGTATGGGAGGTGTGTTCACTGTATTTACTTTGTTAGATTAATTATTTTTCTAATTATCAACTTGACCTTGACCAGGCAAAGCTGTTAATAATATTAATATTTAATAATAATATTCTTGTTAATAATTATCTCTTGGTAGCCTAGCTGTGGAACAAAAGCTGTATAAATCTCTTCCAGGAAAAGTAAACTTTTAAAAGAAAATTTTTATGTCACCTAAGGGTAAACTTAAGACGGTTGAAATGCATTACATTACATTTATTTAGCAGATGCTCTCATTCAGAACGAGTCACTATGTAGGAAAACATGAGTGAGTTCAGCTGATGTATAGAGAATTAGTGCCATACCTGACTAACATTTCAAGACAAAAGAGAATATATGTGACATCACTAAAGTGCAGACATCCTTAGAGGCCATGCAATAGGAATTTGTTAACCACTAAAGCAAATTAACTATAGCAAACAAGAACATGAAAATGCTGATCCCTAACAGATACAGATTACATACATATCAAGCCTTAAAAGAGAAGTTTAAAACCAGAAAAATACCCGTTACAAAAGGTTTGAGTGTTAGGGGTTGGGTATGGAAGAGAAGCAAATGTGCAGTCTGAGAAGGTTGATCTTCAATATGTGCATTGAGATTATTCTGTTTCAGTTGTGCCATCCTGAATGCTATTACTGTGGTTACCATTATCATTAGTATCTACTTCTGCACTATCACAATAGCTTACTTTAAAACCTCAGATAAGGAATTAAGGTCAACAGTGTTTGATGCTTTGTTGGGGATTCAGCTGCAGAAGATATACAATGAGTTTCAAAATGCTTGAGACTTTTTTTGTATCTCTATGCCACAATTTTAGATTTGTAATCGAACAATTCAATGTGGTTAAAATATACATTTTCGTTTCACCATTTAGAAATGACAGCACTTTTTATACATACAGTATTCCCCCCATTTCAGGGCACCATAATGTTGGTGATAAATGACTTCACAGGTGTTTCTGATTTGTGAGGGGAGTTCAACTGCTTCCTTCGCGCAGATATAAGAACAAAACAAACTGTTTGGAACATCGAAAAACAATAAATAAACACTGGTGAGCTCAATCGCCACTAGGGGCCTGGTTGGCAAAGGAATACATCCACAGTCGATGACCAAAACATTCTCACAATAATGAAGAAAAAACCCCAAACACCTGTTGACAGATCAGAAACACCCTTCAGGAGGCTGGCATGGATGTGTCAGTGACTTCTGTCCACACAAAATATTACAAGCAGAACTACAGAAAACTATAATGGAACTATAAAAATAAAATCCCTCGCAAGGAAAACAAAGCCTGAGGGGGATAGCTAAACCAAAGCTACGAGGCGCAGGTATACTGCTCAACACCACGGTGTATACACCAGGTTTTACACCCGTCTAACCAAAAACTAAAATAAATAAAAACAAATTTCCTCTGACAGTTTGGCGTAATCGGTTTAGTTTTTTTGGTCTCTGGCACAAATTTTCCGTTACATATGCTGAGGTCTGTACTTGTGGGAGTAGCTAAAGGGAGGGGGAACAACCAGGGTGGGGGGCTTCAAATAGATCACGTGATTTCTCAGAAAGTCTTCAGTGCTAGTTTCAGTGGCTGTGGGAGGCACCAGTGCTTCACCTTTATCTGTGAAAAGAGCAGGATGTGTGCAAGTTTCATGCTGCAGCGATTGTCTCTCTACAAAGAGCAGTTAAGCAGGATGGTTTTCTTGCCCATGGCACAAACTAAACCCTCTAATGAGATAATGTCCATGTGCTTCTTACTGAACCAAAGTGCTCAATCGAAGACACAAGGGCTAAAAGTAAAGTAGGGGAGTGTGGGGAAATTATAGTTTTTGTATTTGACTCAATTCTTAAAATATTACTGGAGGTATATTAATAATTTTTACTACAAACAACCTACACCCCTTGGCTATAATTACACACCTCAATTAAGTCTCTGGGACGTACGATTCATTAGCAATATGACTGAAAGTACCGAGAGTGAGATGTTACATTTAACCCCGAGGTTGGTGTAAAGTGGTCCCACATCGGGCTTCATTGAGCTACAGTGAACATTCTTCATAAGGAGGAGGACTGAGATTTACAGTGTTCAATGTAATTTAAAAAATGATTTTTAAGTTATTAAGAGTTGAATTAAGTTAAACAAACAAAATTTTTTTTAAATCAGTTCAACCAGATGCCAGTAAATTATATCAGATGTTTTCTTTTGTAAACACCTCACAGCTAGACCAATGAGGGTTTGTAGCTGGAGGGGAAGGCACCGCGTGTTCTCCCTTGGCTGGTGTGATTCAAAACCGGAGATGTTAATTATTTTTCCTCTGTTCGTAAGAACAGGGCACAATTATAATTAAGAATGCACTGGTTCCGTTGCCACGGGTTAGATATGAAGGCGCTGCTTCATATCCCGCTTAAAACTGGCCCGAAACAGATCAGTAGCATTCAGGTTACTCTCCGTTCGCAAACGGGGCTATGCTGTCATCAGAGATATATCCGATCTGTCGCCGGACTGTCAATATCCCAATGGGAGCATCAGAATATTCACAAATGCGCGGAACAACACATCAAATATATCCATGACCACAGCAAGAAAACGTAACAGTTAATAGGTTTTACCTTCGTGATAATCTGACTCCATATTAATTAATAAGTTATGTTCCAAATTAGAATTTAGGCTTGATTTAGAATGGAACTCAGTTCGTCTGAAGTTCTACACCGAGGGTCAACGCAGTTTCACCCGGTACGCACCGCGGATGCGCCCGTAACGACAATTTAACTAGCTGTTTGCAGACGACACAGCGGTTGTGAGATTTCCCTCATGGGGAGTATAACCTAATTAGGGTTCAGGGACTCCGAAAGGGCCAATATTGGTCATCCCAGGATCAACTTGGTTCTGCTGACGGTCCCGCCTTAACTGAAAACTTGGTGATCAAACAAGTCCAACGGGCAGTTCCCTAGTCATAACTGGGGGAAACCGACTTAGAGGGCTGTTACAAGAACGAAACATTGACCAAGACCACACAAATCAAGTCATTAACAGTTTTAATGTCAGGTAGGTTATACACTTAAAATAGTCAATTTGTAGTTACAGAATTTAGAAAATAGTCTAACAATCAAAGATAAAGATGAGCATACCTGACAGCAGTCTACACACAGAAAGAGTCTTGTGTGGGAAGTCTGATTGCAGATTCCCAGAGGGCCCTGTTCCTCTCCTATAAGAACCCAGCGGAAGGCAGGTGGATGTCGCCACAAAAGGCTCATAAAACCATAAATTTACTTGGAAGGGGAAGATTGGAATTTGGTTCAGACAGGATCAGACAGATGGATTTACTAGGAGGAGTGTCCCAAAAATACAGTTTACTTCCAAATTTATTAAAATAGATTTTCTATAGGTTTGCTGGTTTTAAAACCGAAACCAGAGCATCACTCGCACAGAGACCATAAAAACCATACCAAATATGAATATTTGTTCTTGTGTTTGTCATGAAAACTCTGAAAAACATGAAATAACTGTACAATCACTTACATGAACCAACTGCCAACTCTCAATGTCTTTCCACAGTGTATTAAGATTGCCTAGTGTAGTGTAGCAATGTATTCAACCCAAATCTGGATTTATTTCCTAACAAAAAGTGTGCTTGAGTAAATTTCTTTCCTTATGAAGGTAGGGAGACAAGTTACCCAGTGACACCAGGTGAGGGCACTTTGGCTGTCCCTCAACTGTCCTGAGCAATTTGCCCCATTTCTATCATGTGATTTTATTACTTGCAATCTGAAACCTCCAGGACGTTGGGGTAATTTTAGAATTGCTTTCCCGTAGAAAAGAGGTGTCACCTGTTAACTGTCGCAAAACCAGATGCCAAGGTCTTACGGGCCACTCTGTCCCGACAATATCAGACTCTGCACCTGGCGAATTGCTTTACGACAGTCAGAGAGGAGATTCCACTCTATGCCTGTTCCCGTGGGCCTTACACTTTTATCAAAACCGCCAGGGGTCTGTAGAGCCTGAATGAACTGGTTTAAACAGGGTTTTAAATGGAGGGTGTGAAGGCATGTGGGCGGCAGTGTTGTATAATGGGTAAGGAACTGGCCTTGTAACCTAAAGATGACAGGTTCCATTCCTGGGTAGGAACCTGCCGTTGTACCCTTGAGCAAGGTGCTTAACCTGAATTGCTTCAGTATATATCCAGCTGTATAAATGGTTGCAATATAAATGCTATGGGAAAAGTTGTGTAAGTAACTTATTGGATGGTGCTTTATCCCACAGCAAAACATTGATCCCTAAAATACTGTAAAGCAACAAGGGAGTTTTTCAAAGCCAAAAACTGGAAAATTCTTGATTGGCCGAGTAATTCACTCAATCTGAGGAAATTTAAGGCAACTATTCCCTGAAACAAGCAGGAGATGAAGATGGCTGCAGTCCAGGCCTGGCACTACCCAAGAAGATACTCAAAATGTTATAGGTTGGGGATGGAAGGGGGTAATAATGCCATCTTAGGAGGTGGGTCTTCAGTCTGCATTCTAGATTATTTGGTTTATTATTTAGATTAATTCATGTTTAATGCTTTGAATGTGATTCAGGGCTGTAGCGGATATATTTTTCTAAAAGGATGTTCAAAGATTCTGTGTGAAGGAATGGTCAAAGGACCCCCCAGTATGTTCACTAATCTCATAAAACACTGTAAGACTATAAAACGTGCAAACCGTTTTAGCACACGCAAAACCAGTAGCACAACCAATGACTGGACATGGTATTTGTTTTGCACCTATCATGGTCGTGCTATTAGCTTTGCGTGCGCTAAAAGGTTTTGCATGTGGTAAAGGTTTTAGTAAATCAGGCACTTAATGTCTTTTGTCCTCATAGGTTGGACGCGCTTCTTTCATTTGTATATTTAACTGAAAATCTTTATGTTAAAATGTGTTCAACGCTGTGTTAATTCATGGCCAGTCCTTTACACGTGGTACCAGATGTCCCAAAACAAAGGCTACATGCTTTAAGTTGTATTTAATGTGCTACCACCACCAACACTGGTTTTAAGGACACAATTTGCTAGCCGCAGCATAACAGACATGATGTACAAGCCTGAGTCACAATCAGCAAGAGCACATCGTGATTTCTAAAATACCACAAAATTTGCATATTAGCATTGTTCGCTAGTATGTTACCATAATAGTTGATAAACTCACTAGCCGACTAACCGGACAACTCACATTCCAGAGCGTAGCGACACATTAACGGCTTCAGATGCCAATCAAGGTGAGACTTGACCATGTCTCCTTTGACTGAAGACGTGTTTCTTTATCTTTAGCCTTTGATAATGAACAGTGCTCACCAGTGCTGATCTGTAATATAGATGCGTGTGTTTTTCTTTGTATGTCTTCAGACACAGTGAAGCCTATGTGGAAGTGATGAAGTGCAGAATTATAGAATAAATCTATCTGAAATAATCAGCGGTAATGTTGATTAATAACTAGTTTACCATTACATTATGCTGTGACCCTGAGACATCCCTGCCTGCCCTCCCTTCTGTGTGATACCATTTGTTCACTTTACTGTATGAAAGGGAGTTGTGCTCTTTTCTCCAGGGAGGGCTTTACATCTGTAAGGTACAATTTTGAGTGTTCCTCCCACTGCTGAATACTGGTGAATCCACAAATGTCACAAGTTATAATTTGCAAACAGCAACTGGAAGACCAGGCCATAGGCCTACCAGGTGGAAGGGTCAAACGTACAAACAGATTACACCCCCTGGAATACTAGGCTATGGACAATTCCCGGTGAAGGGGTCGACAGGACAGGGCAAGGCTGGACACTGATGGAAATAAACCTTGTTGCAATGCATCAACAGTGCCACAGCACAAGAAATGTGCATGAATGAAGAACTGAATGTGAAAGAGGGATAAGAGTGAAATAAATGTGTAACTGAATGTGAAAGAGGCAGTGATTAGGTACATGTATAAGAATAAATGTGGGAATGTGGTTCGATAGATTTCAGATTTCAAGGAAGCCCTAAATGCTGAGTAACGTAACAAGTCTCGAGATTGAGTTTCTGAGATTCCTAGTCTTAAAAGGAACCTCTGAGTACAAAGCCAGATAAGGATTCAGGATATGAGCTTCTAATAACGGATTTCAAGTCTCAAAGGGACCTCTGAGTACTAAGCCAGACATAGAAATATTAAAATAAAATCCCTCGCAAGGAAAACAAAGCCTGAGGGGGGATAGCTAAACCAAAGCTACGAGGCGCAGGTATACTGCTCAACACCACGGTGTATACACCAGGTTTATGCCTATGTCTTACCGATAACTAAAATAAATAAAAACAAATTGTGCGATGATTTTGTGTATAGTTTGAAATTATTTTTTTAAAGAGGCAGTTAACACTGATCATTAATTAAACACTTTCCACACTTAGTACTTGACACCTACAGTTGCATGATTTATTACTTGAAAAAGCTTTGTCTGCATTTATGAATCAACATGGCTCCCGCACTTTGTGGAAACTTTTTGCAATTAATTATCAGGTTTTGCTTCAAAAAATTACACTATTTAATTAATTACATGATGTTTTAGGAGCCAAATGCTTAACGCTTATTGTTCTGGGCACGGCTCTGGGGCATGGGCTGGTTTTACCCTTCACAGTGCTGATGTTTGTCATCACATTGACTTTCCCATTATTATGAGCATCAGGCCTGTGCTGAGTGAGGAAGTGACATCACAGTCAGGAGTTTTAGAATGCTGTGGTGGTGGCAGAGGTGAGCTGTTGGTTGGCGCATGGTGGTAGATTTACTGCATTCTCTGAGTTCATTGGATCTGGTTTCTTCTAAATAGTGCTGATCTCTTCAGAGGAAACTGGAGCCATTGAGAGGAGATGATGTTCTATTTTAAGTTATTTTATTTTATTTTTTTAATGTTTGTTTAAACTGGATGAGTGGGCCAGTGATGGTCTGCTGCAGGTTAGCCTGAGTTCACCTGCCTTTTATTCAGGCCCTACCTGGACATGAATCACCTCTTTAGCTTTTGTGTGCTTCATCACCCTTTTCCTGTCCCCTGACTGAATGATTTATTCCCCAAGGGACAGACTGATTTTCCCTGCTCCCCTCAGTAGCTCTTGATTGGAAACACTTTCCTCCACTTTGTGAAGAAGCTGCTGGATATACAAGTTTGAGTGATTATACATTTGTTTTGTAGTTCTGAAATGTGTGAAGACAGTGGAATCTGCTGAATGTCTTGGAACAGCATTAGGTTTCCCCTCAGTTTGTTGGAGAAGCAGTGTGATGCATCCTGGGTAAATTTCTGCTTTGATATAATTTTTTGTCACTTTTTAAATGGCTGACTCAACCAACTCCTGCCCCCATAATGTGTTGAGTCCTGGTGTAGCAATAGTCTGTCTTTGACTCAATGTGGACAAACTCCAGTGACTGAGTCCTGATGTAAATCTTGGTTGATTGTATGACTAGAAGGTTCAAGCATTCATCTTTATGCCCCTTTCATTGATAAAGATGAATAGGCTTTTTTTTCCAGTGCAGAGAATTACATTTGGCACGCGTGTAAACTGTGTATTTTCAGCTACCTGAGACAGAAGGTAAAGCCAGCAGCAATGATGTGATGTTAATCAGATTTATTTCCATCCTGTGGTAGAATGAAGGTACTGCCATTGTCTTCAGGCAGCTCAGTTGTCCAGGCAGTGAAAGAAAGAAAATAAGGGACTGTTCATCAGGTTCAGATGAAATTAAACATTTATTTTGAATGTGATTATGCCATTTGTGCAAGTAATAAATGCTCAGACATGGTGAAATACATCAATTTTACTAAGTGCAAAGAAGCAAAACAAATTTTGAATCCAGTTTTCTAAAAAAGAAAAATAAACAGTCATCATAAAAGCTATAAGTGCAGTCCTAGGTTCGAACCCCTGGGCCTTTCTGTGTGGAGTTTGCATGTCCTCCCACAGTCCAAAGACATGTCGGCAGGCTAACTGGAGACTCTAAATTGCCCATAGGGATGAGTGGATGGTGTGTGTGGTGACCTGTCCAGGGTGTTTTCCTGCCTCTCGCCAAATGCATGCTGGGATAGGCTCCAGCAGCCCTTGCGTCCCTGACCAGGATAAGCAGGTATAGATAATGGATGAGCCTCAAAGGTCAATTTTCTTTTTTTCAGAAAAAGTGAATTTCTATATTAAGGCTTATGAAGTGATAACAAAGGCTCATAAAGTAATAACAACAATCCTTTTAACATTGTAACAAGGAATCATGTGTTTAAACTATTTGAAGAATATGAATGGATGAAAGCTATGCTATTGTGTAAACAGATTATCAAGGCACTTAATAATGTATCACTTCAAACAGCCAAGCAAGCAGTGATGAAGAGCTGATAATATGACCAATAATACATGAAGGTTATGTGCTTTAATAATAGAAAAGACTCATTATAGGAAGCATAGAATAAAACATAAAATGTAATTTGTATTTTCGTTAAACGTATTCTTTTTGATATAGAGAAGGTCACAAAATTAAACAAACTTAAAATATCTCAGCCTAGTTACCATCCCTGATTATGCATCTAAACAATGGAATAATGAACAAAGCTCAGCCATGCTAACTCAGACAGTGTGTATAGATAAAAGCTGAATAGGTTATGATAGAGGTAACATCCCCTTTTAGCATGTATGTGGTTTTATATGTATAATGACTGGTTGATGGTATTATCTGTATCTGAGTATCAGAGGCAACTCAGTGAAGGCTGCAAAAATGCAGGAATGTATGTATCAGTGATTTTCTCTCTTTTTTAACATCAGTGATGATTTAATTTAATGCTCCCTTTTAAAAAAATATATGCGTTTTATTTTATTGTATTTTGATTTTTAACCTATGGCCCTTTCTTTCATAGAATTCAACTTGGTTGGGGCACTTTTTGTGATTAGCCATGATATGTGTGAGTAGGCTTTTAATTAATGCCACTCAGAAAACAAATTTTCGACCGGACTGCAAGAGGGGCCATATAATCCATTTAATTTAGTCTCCTTCTGTTTTAATCTGGAAGGATTCCTTGTACCTGTGAGGAAACTATTTCATATGAATTCCAATCAGAAGATCATCATACTGAAACATCCATTCAATCTCCTGTTTTCATCTGGAAGGATTCCTTCAAGCTTTCCCTGGCTTGGTTTTTGGTTATTAGTTTCCAATGGAAGGGGATGTCTGCAGGCTTAGCTTTATACACCTTGGCAAACTGCGCATTAAACCTGTTGAAGACGTACTTCCAGTAGTCTGAGGCCTGGATGCTGCTGTCAGGCTGGATGCGCCAGTCAGGGTAAATGCTCTGATAGTCCTTGTATGGATGCCATTTCCCCTCTGTTTCCCTTGATTTGAATCGTGCTTCACTGGCAACACAGGTGGAGCAGATATCAATCGATAATTCACAAGAATCATAACATATGTGTCCACGGATCCCCTGAGGACGGTGCTTGCCGCCTGCTTCACATGGGGTCATGCAGAAGGGACACTGCCTCCCACAGCCAAACACCCTGTTAAACAGCTCCTTCTGTGGCTGAAAGGGCAGTGAGGTCAGCCTGGTTCTCACATCCCCACCCCTCTGAAACTCTGCAGTAATGGACTGCTCCATTTCATCCACAAGCACCTTCAGACACTGGGAAAAGTCTTCTGGCTTGGCAGTGTTTAAGGTCAGGATGGCTCTGAGGGGGTCTTTGGGGATGGCAAGCTCCTGTAGGTCACTACAGATATCCTGAATGAACTGCTGAATGTTCTGGTCCTCCTCACCCCTTTCTGTCACTCTTTCATTGGCCTTCATCTCTGCATTCTTAATGGCTTCCTTTAATCGTTGAACCATCACCTTCAGGTGCTTAATCTCAATGTTCCTGAGACCATCTCCCTCTGAGAACTGCTGTATCATCTGCTCAAATATCCAGCCCTGCACAAAGTTCTCGTAGTTTCTTATGTAATTCACAAAGTTCTCAAAGTCATCATCTGAAAGCAGCTGCTTGAGGACTGAGAACTGGAAGAAGGATCGAGTGCTGAAATCAATGGCTTTCTGCCCTGTCAACACTTCATCCACAAGGTCAGGGCCCAGAGACTTGGTGATGAATTCCTTCACTGCAGGTGCAAGACAGTTGTAGGTGAACTCCTCTGCTTTCTTCTGACACTGGTCTTTTTTGTTGAACAGGTCCTTCAAGTTAGTGCAGTACTGTTCCTTGAACTGCTCCAGACAGTGACGGGGATCATTTGCATTAATAAAATCCAAATGCATTTTTTGAAACTCCCGTGCTGCTTGTCCACAGATGTGGATCTTCAGACTGGCCTGAAACTCAGCACTTGTGTCCAGATCCCTGTCCCTGTCCAGGTTTTCATCTACCATGCAAAACAAGTCGATCATGTATGTGTTATGGTAATCAGACCTTGTTCTCACTTTCTCATCCACAAACTGCCTGCTGCAATTGATTATGTGATCGGCTATCTTTTGCATCTCCACCTCCTACTCCTTTCTTATATCTTTTGTCCTTTTATTTTGTTCTTGAGCTTTACTATTCACTTTGAATGGCTCCATTCCACATTCAGATAATTTGCCCACTTTGGACAGAATTTCACATACTGAGCTGCCTTCTCTCTCTAAGTTTGCCCTCAGCTGATGATGGACATCTTGGACAATATCTTGTTTTTCCAGGCCAGAGAACTTCAGTTGTTTCACAGTCTCGTTCCACACCTTCTCAAATTCGGCCTCCAGCAGTTTATCTGACAGATCTTTACTTTTCCTGCATTTCTCAAGCAGATCCAGCACCTTCTGCTCCATTGTGGCTTTGTGATTTGATTTTCTCTAACCTGAACATACCCTTTCTAATCTTCACCGTGGCATCTAGCCTGTTTTTAACAGAGTTCTCTGTCTCCAGCCGGCTGTGTTGATGAATTCCTCCTTGTACTTCTCTACCAAGTGAACGTGTCCTTCTGGTCTATCATAGAATTCAGTGAGATTTTTCAAAATGAGCTTTTCTGCTTTTTCCAGTTCTACAGAGGTCTCATATTTCAGGCTACTCATCAAGTAATTTACATCGGAGGATGGCTGAATCTGTCCTGCTATTGTGCCAAAGTTTGACACCTTTGTCTCAGCTTGGCTTAACCAGGAGAACATGCTCTTCCTGAAGGCCCACTCCCATGTGTTCAACTCAGTGCAAAGCTGAGTATAAGCATCAGCCACCAGGCTTTTGCGGAAACTGAAGATGAAGTTCTCATACTTCACTGCGCACCACAAACTCCAGGTTCATTCAAGGAACTCAATGAATGTGTGTGGTGAGCTCTTTCCAGATTTGTGTTCTTTAAAATGCTCAATCACACTCTTCTTGAACAGATTTACAGACTCACTGTAGCCAGCATTCACCGGTGCCATGGGAGGGATGCCATCCCAGAGTCCTGGGATGTACCATGTGTTTTTCTCTGGATCGTACTCCATGACATCAGTAAATTTTTTGATGTTTCCCTTCTTTTCCATCTTAGCTGCTGCTTGGGTCATCTCATTCAGCTGATCCAGGAGCTTCCTGCTCCTCAGTTTATTGTCCTGGGCAGAGATGTCTGGTACATTCTGGTGCACAAAATGACAGCAGGGTTTTCTCCCAACTTCTGTCATGCGCAGGAAGGCGTGCACCACAATCTGCAGGATGTCCTTCATCTCTGTGAAGGCGATTGCGATGTTGATGACTGTGATGTCACTCAGCCCCACCACCACAGTGGCCAGTTCATTATCATGCTCATAACTGTCATCCAGATGGGCCAACTCTGGTGACCTCAGACCTTCAGTGTCAATAACCATGATGTAATCACACCCAAGCAGCTCTTTAAAATCATCTTTCACTCTAATGAGGAGCATGGAGGCACCTCTTGTGCACCTGCCACTACTGACGACAAACTGGACCCCGAACATGGTGTTCAGGAGGGTGGACTTCCCAGTGCTCTGCACCCCCAGTACAGTCACCACCCGGATCTTACAGTCATACTGTGTTAGTTGATGGAGTTCCTTCAGAACCTGAGTCACCCACTGCAGAGGAATGTTGGATGCATCTCCATCCACCAGCTCCAGAGGAAAGCCTTCCTGCAGCAGCTCGGCAGCCAGACGTGGCAGGTGCTGAATTTCAGAGGTGAGGCCTTTGGGGTGTGAGCAGGCCGACTCGTACAGCTGACCCATTTCCCGCAGGAAGTGCTCCATCTCCAAGGATGATCTGGAGATCTTCCTGTCCAATTCTGCAATGAGCTCCTTGTTTTCTGGAGAATTCTGACACAATTCCTTGTACTCCGTCCGAAGGAGTGAAAGGCTTTTGCGTGACAGGTTGTCCAGGTTGATCCTCATCCACTTGAGGAAATACTTGCGCTCTTCTGTGGAACCAGACATTGCTTTGATGAAATGGGACATAGACTCTGAGATGTTGTGAGCCCTCTGCTGTGCTCTGAGCTTCTGCTTCTGATCTGCTAGCTCATTCCTGTAAACTTCAATGTTTCTCTCCCCAGCATTTTTCATCCTGCACTCTTCCCTCTCCAGTTTAGCCAGCTGTTTCCATGCAGTCCCTTGCAAGGGCAGCTCTTTCTCCTTGAAGCTTGGTATATCAGATATCCTTTCTGTGATTTCATCAGCCTTCTGCTTTCCATTCTTACAGCAGTCACAATCTTCATCAACATGGATTCCAAGCTCATGGGTAACATATTGTCTCTAATAATAGATTCCAGTGTTGTGAGTTTGATTCTAGGTTGTTTGTTTTTCCAGTAGAATTTTGTGTTTAGTGAGTCAAGTGTATTGAACCAATTGGGTGTTGGTTGGACAGGGGTCGTTAAGAAGAGGTAATTGATTCTGGGTAAAATTGACATTTTGATTGTTGCAATGTGGCCTGCAAGGGAGAGTGGTAAATTATTCCAGCGGTTTAACTGATCTTCGGTGGATTTAAGGATGGGGGTAAAGTTGAGGTGGAACAACTCTGGAAGATTGGAGGAAATATCAATGCCCAGATATCGAATGTTACCAGTTGAGATGCTGAAGGGTAGTTTTGGGGTTGCAGCCTTCCACTGGTGTTGATTTAGTGGGAGGATAGTGGTTTCGGACTAATTAGTGGAATAGTCAGAGATAGAGGAGAACATTTCTGAGTTTAAACACTGCAGGTAATGATATTGATGGTTTTTGTATATATAATAATAAATCGTCGGCATATAAACTGACTTTATGGGTTGTGTTGTTGATTTCAGTGATTTGAGTGTCTTGGCGAATGGCGGCTGCTGTGACTGTTATAATCAGGGTCTTAATGAGGAGTTTGATTTAAAAGTAAAGCTTTAATCGTGTACTTTAATCGTGTGTATTTTGTTCTCCTCTATTTTCTTAGGCCACAGGTGCACCTGTATTTATGATGGCTAGTCCTGATACACATTACAGGCACACCCTGGCCTCCCTTCAGTTTGTTATGTACTCCTTTGGAGACTGATGTTATATTTGTAGTTTTTTGTACCCTTTGTGATTTAATTATATGTATATTTGAACCTTTGTATATAATAATCTATATTGTCACTTATATGACTGTCTACCTTCCAAATTGTCTATATTACCTTTGTATATATATACACTCCTTCAATTTGTCCGGTGGTTACGTACTTGCTGTTTACAGTTACTCATTGTTACACGTCACTAATTGTTTGCAGGTGTCTGTGTGCATATAGAACACTTGTCTTTTGTATCCATGTATGCTCTGAAGAAGGTCATTTTGACCGTAAGCTCAGCTAATTAAACTAGATTTTCAATATACTCAGTGTGCCAAGTTCTTCCTTTATTAATCTTTGTACAGTATTTAAAAGATCACATTTTACTTCCATGCAAACTCCCAGAAAAGCATGCAGTATGTACTCTTGTTTAAACGGTGCTGGTTCTGGGCCCAAACTGGATCTGTTGTCTGTGGTCTCCTTCTGATACTCAGAATCTGCACGAGTGATGCTAAGAGACCACAGTCACACTCCCTGGTATAAGAGGTCCCCAACCCTTATCATGCAACCCAAGTAAAACATAAATCATTTGTATATCATTTTAAAACCAGTTCCTTTGTGTTTCGACCTGGTCTAGGGTCAGACCATAACAGGGTAAATGATGAGGGAAATGGGAAAGGGAAACATAGTGCAAATCAGTAACTCTGGTCCCTATCTGCCTATCCAAATCTAACTGAACACTGGTGATAGTCGGAAACCAAAAGCCTGAATAGCGTACCCCCAAAGGAGTGTTAAATCTCCACCCTGGGTACCTTCAAATGGCAAATGGCGGCTTTTTCAAGCCAAGTCAGAAACGATGACAGATGACAACCGGAACGAAGAAACACACACAACAGTGACAAATGTAAACACAAACTTAGGACTGGGGTTTTAACACTTTACCTGGGGCAGGTGTGCCAGGTGTGATCTGCTCAGCAGGTGTTGAGTCTCTCTGCTGGTTTTCTAATTCCAACAAACTTGTCTGTGATTCATCCTTTTCTTTCTGCTCTTTCAAAGTTTCCTGTGAATCAGACTGTCATTTACCCCCTTTTCATCCCCCATTTACCCACAATTTAGGAAATTTCATTTCATTGATAGGTGATTAATTATATGCTGATATTTGAATTAAAAATTGTTCTGCATATAAAACACTGAAAACTGCACACAGAATATTTTCAGCAGAATGACTATTTCTGCTGTTTCATCTGAAATAAGCAATAGTGAAATGACTGGATGCAAACTAATTAAATGGGAGAAAATTATTGCAGTTTAGTGAACCTCCTGAAACTGTCCTAAACTAAAAATGATCTAGCAATTGTCCTTTATGCTGTTTAAGGTTTCTATAGTCTGTATAATGACCTGAAATTGGTATGCAACTTGCTCCCAACATTCGTAGTTGGCCAGCTGCCTTACAAATACAGATTTGTACTCATAGATGGAAATTCATACATGCTCCACTAAATAGTTTTATTGGGTCAAGTGCTGCAATCCAGAGTTTGCTGACACATACAGTAGACCTGGTTGTCTAAAGATTAGCTGACTCCCTAAATTTAAAAGCTTGTGAGCTATTGAGCTATTTTGTCTGCTAATAGACCCTTTACCTTGAGATATGTTCTCTCAGAGTTATGTGTCATGAAATGAACTGACTGAACTGACAAGCACAGCATGAATTCCCAAGATTCTAATCAATATACCCATCCCTGACATGTTCTTGTCCTTGAGATTCAACTGTAGATGCTGCTGTGAATTATTATCCTTAAGTAAATCAAAGTGATTTTGAAAGTCACAAATGATGCTGTACATAAATAAAGCCTGATTGCATAGCCAGGGTGTACCTCTGCCTCATCTTCAGGAGGGCCAGTGTCAGGCTGGCTTTGGCTCTTGAAGTGGGTGTGGCCATCAGAGTGGGTGGGGCTCTGGCTTTTGGAGTGGGTGTGGCCATCTGAGTGGGTGTGGCTTTGGGATTGGGTGTGGTCATCGGAGTGGGCGTGGCTCTCACTGATTGGGTGCTCAGGCCCTTCCTGTTGGTCAGAGTCTAATACAGTGGGTAAAAAAGAGAAAACAGAACAGCAGCCATCACAATGTAGGCAGATCCCTCTACACACAATAAAACACTGGCTCGGAATATCTCCAAAAATAAACCAGCGATATTTTGATCATATGTGCACATGCAGTGTTAAGATGATCAACAAAGTATCTCAACAAACCTGCAAAACAGCAAAAAGAGTGAAATGTACTTATTTTCATTAGTGATGAAAATTAGTATTGGTTCCCAAAATTTACCAACCCACCCCCCCCCCCCCCCCCCCCCCCCATTATCCTGCACAGTACCTTTTTCCATCATCTCCCCTTCCCCAAGGGGGCACACCCCCCACTTTGGGAACCTGTGGAATACAGGATCCTTCTACACAAGACATAATTATGTTTCCAAAAACCAGCATGATGGTAGCAGTAAATCTTTAAATCAATTTAAATCAATGCTGTTAGAGAATATTGCAGGGATGCTCACAGGTATAAATAGTTATGAAGGCCATCCTTTACAAAAACCCAGCCACCGCTAGAACCTAGTTGGAAATGCACTTTAATGTTATCTTAATTTATGCTTTTGTCTTCATTAGAAGCATAAAACATTGTCAAAAAGCGACATCTCTTTTTCAAAAACAGCAAAACAGTTGTAGTTTTTAATGACGTTCTGACCCCAATTAGAAGTGCACTGTCATTGTCTTTCATCTCGGCAAGTACACTTGCTATATAAAACATTAGGACTGCTCAATATATAATCAGCTATTCAAATGGTCTTCAAATACTTCCTCATGCTAGCAATTGTAAATGATAGCTTCAAAGGATTGCTAATTTATAAGGCTCCTTTTGACCAGCTAGCAAGCTGGGCTAATGCTAGCTAGCTAAGTGATGACCTGAAAATGAAGCTAGGGGACCTGGTCGCTAACTAGCTCGCTGGGCTTACCTGTGACAGGTGTCCTTGCAGAGCACAGTCTGTAGCCGCATTCACTGCAGAACTTGTCATTCTGCCCACATTCCCTGCGGCACTGGGGGCAATCCATCCTCCTCCCTCTGAGCAAACATCACACAATTAAAGCAAGAAGAACCAAGGCACCATATACCAAATTTCTAAGCATTAGGGGTTGGAGATGAAGGACAGCCAATAATGCAGGGGGTAAGAGCGGTTGTCTGGCAGTCGGAGGATGGCCGGTTCGATCCCCCGCCCTGGGCGTGTCGAAGTGTCCCTCAGCAAGACACCTAATCCCTAACTGCTCCCACTGAGCTGATTGGTACCTTGCATGGCAGCCTTTCACCGTTGGTGTGTGAGTGCGAGTGTGAATGGGTGAATGAGAGGCATCAATTGTAAAGCGCTTTGGATAAAAGCGCTATATAAATGCAGTCCATTTACCAATTTTTCTTTTTATAATATAAATCAATGGAGCTTACAGATGAATCCCCGGTTGACTCCAATAGTCTACTTGTCAGCTCAGTTTAATAATCTTGCATTTTTGTGAATAAATGATGGCCATTTTAGTCAGATGTGTTCACTCAAGTAACTTTGTTAGATCAATTATACTTCTCATTGTCATCCTGACCTTTGCTACACGAGGCAAAGCAATCTTATTAAAATTAAATAAAAATTTGTATTTCAAAAAATCAAAAAGGATTAAATTCCGTTACATTACAGTACATGTATTTAGCAGATGCTCTGATCCAGAACGACTTACAAGGTAGTAAAACATTGTTTTCCTACATTGTGACTAACAATGAGAAAAGAGAATATATGTGACATCACTAAACCTCTAATGCAAATTCACTATGCTAAGCAAGAAGAAAGAACTGGCAATCTTTCAGAAGTACAGATTACTGGACGTAAAGCCCTATTTCTGCACGGCCCTGGGCTATAAACCTGGTACTAGCCTGACCTTTCTATGCCACAAATAGTTTGGTTTTAGCTTCACTTACCGGAAAAATCAGTTCTAAAATCTCACAACATTTTTTCCACTAAAGAAGAAAGCAAAGTGTGAACTTGAATCTTTTTCACCAGACTGATGCTCCAGACTGGGCGCGTTTGACACTGAAACAACTATTGACTGCCAGGCAATTTTATAAGCAAGTAAATTGAAAAATTGATTTTAGTTTCGTTTGGAAGTGTGGGAGGTGTCTTCATTGTATTTACTTTGTTAGATTAATTCTTTTTCTCATGATCAATTTGACCTTGCTGTAATCTCCTTGTTAATGATTATCTCTTTGGTAGTCTAGCTGTGGAACAAAAGCTATAAATCCCTTCCAAGAAAACTAAACCGAAAGTGTTCATGTCACCAAAGGGTAAACTTGGGACAGTTGAAAAGGATTGCATTATGTTACATTATAATACCTTACATTATTTAGCTGATGATCTCATTCACAGCAAGTCACAATGTGGGAAAACATGAGCGAGTTCATCTGATTTATAGAGAAGTAGTGCCATACCTGACTAACATTTCAAGACAAAAGAGAATATATGTGACATCACTAAAGTGCAGTCATCCTTAGAGGCCATGCAATAGGAATTTGTTAACCACTAAAGCAAATTAACTATAGCAAACAAGAACATGAAAATGCTGATCCCTAACAGACACAGATTACATATATATCAAGCCTTAAAAGATAAGTTTAAAATCAGAAAAATAACTGTTACAAAAGGTTTGAGTGTTAGGGGTTGGGGATGGAAGAGAAGCAAATGTGCAGCCTGAGAAGGTTGATCTTCAATATGTGCATTGAGATTATTCTGTTTCAGTTGTGCCATCCTGAATGCTATTACTGTGGTTACCATTATCATTATTATCTACTTCTGCACTATCACAATAGCTTACTTTAAAGCCTCAGATAAGGAATTAAGGTCAATAGTGTTTGATGCTTTGTTGGGGATTCAGCTGCACAAGATATACAATGAGTTTCAAAATGCTTGAGACTTTTTTTTTTTTGTATCTCTATGCCACAATTTTAGATTTGTAATCAAACAGTTCAATGTGGTTAAAGTATACATTTTGGTTTCACCATTTAAAAATTACAGCACTTTTTATACATACAGTATTCCCCCCATTTCAGGGCACCATAATGTTGGTGATAAATGACTTCACAGGTGTTTCTGATTTGTGAGGGGAGTTCAACTGCTTCCTTCGCGCAGATATAAGAACAAAACAAACTGTTTGGAACATCGAAAAAAAGATAAACACTGGTGAGCTCAATCGCCACTAGGGGCCTGGTTGGCAAAGGAATACATCTACAGTCGATGACCAAAACATTCTCACAATAATGAAGAAAAAACCCCAAACACCTGTTGACAGATCAGAAACACCCTTCAGGAGGCTGGCATGGATGTGTCAGTGACTTCTGTCCACAGAAAATATCACAAACAGAACTACAGAAAACTATAAAGGAACTATAAAAATAAAATTCCTCGTAAGGAAAACAAAGCCTGAGGGGGGATAGCTAAACCAAAGCTACGAGGCGCAGGTATACTGCTCAACACCACGGTGTATACACCAGATTTATGCCCGTCTAACCAAAAACTAAAATAAATAAAAACAAATTACCTCTGACAGTTTGGCGTAATCGGTTTAGTTTTTTTGGTCTCTGGCACAAATTTTCCCTTACATATGCTGAGGTCCATACTTGTGGGAGTAGCTAAAGGGAGGGGACACAACCAGGGTAGAGGCTTCAAATAGATCACGTGATTTCTCAGAAAGTCTCGTTGCTAGTTTCAGTGGCTGTGGGAGGCACCAGTGCTTCACCTTTATCTGTGCAAAGAGCAGGATGTGTGCAAGTTTCATGCTGCAGCGATCGTCTCTCTACAAAGAGCAGTTAAGCAGGATGGTTTTCTTGCCCATGGCACAAGCTAAACCCTCTAATGAGATAATGTCCATGTGCTTCTTACTGAACCAAAGTGCTCAATCAAAGACACAAGGGCTAAAAGTAAAGTAGGGGAGGGTGGGGAACTAACAGTTTTTGTATTTGACTCAATTCTTAAAATATTACTGGAGGTATATTAATAATTTTTTGTTACTACAAACAACCTACACCCCTTGGCTATGATTACACACCTCAATGAAATCTCTGGGACATACGATTCATTAGCAATATGACTGAAAGTACAGAGAGTGAGATGTTACATTTAACCCCGAGGTTGGTGTAAAGTGGTCCCACATCGGATTTCATTGAGCTACGGTGAACATTCTTCATAAGGAGGAGGACAGAGATTTACAGTGTTCAATGTAATTAAAAAAAAAAATGTTTTTTTGAGGTTAAGAGTTGAATTAAGTTTTTTTTTTTTTAAATAAAATAAAAAAATAAAAAATCAGTACAACCAGATACCAGTAAATTATATCAGATGTTTTCTTTTATCAAAACCGCCAGGGGTCTGTTGAGCCTGAATGAACTGATTTAGACAGGGTTTTAAATGGAGGGTGTGAAGGCATGTGCATCTACTGCACAGCGGCAGATCCTGACCCAGTGAAAAACAGACATATTTCTCCCCCCCCCCCTCTTTTTTCCCTTTGGTGTTTCTGTGGCGGAGAGCAGGTGAAGGAACAATTTGTTTTTTTTTTCAACAATATGAAACAATAATTAGTGGTATTCATACAGTTAAACAAATATACTATACACATTTACTCATATATATATATAGTCATGGGATGTGACATTTAATGTAATATGTACTCTCAGAATGTTATACGTGCCAAAACGTTTCCAACCAGTCTTTTTCACAGACTGATGCTCCAGACTGGGCACCTTTGACTTTGGCTCCAGACTAGAAAATCATTCCTGTACATTTGATTTGGGTGGCACGGTGGTGCAGTGGGTAGCACTGTTGCCTCACAGAAAAAATGTCCTTGGTAGCAATCATTGCAGGGGCCTTTCTGTGTGAGTTTGCATGTTCCCCCCGTGTCTACGTGGGCTTCCTCTGGGTACTCCGGTTTCCTCCCACAGTCTGAAAACATGCAGCTTAGGTTAACTGGAGAGTCTAAATCTATGTGTGTGATGGACTAGGGATCTGTCCAGGGTATATTCCTGCCCAATGGGACAGGCTCCAGCTGTGGAACAAAAGCTGTGAATCTCTTCCAGGAAAACTAAACCGAAAGTGTTTACATCTTCAAAGGGTAAACTTGGGACAGCTGAAAAGCATTACATTACATTACAATACCTTACATGGTTTAGCAGATGCTCTCATTCAGAATGATGTACAGTGTAGGAAAATATTAATACATTCAACCTGATCTATTTAGTGTCAGACCTGACTTGACCTGACAACATTTCAAAAGAAATGAGAAAATATGTGACATCACTAAACCCTTAATGCAAATGAACTATGCTAAGCAAGAAGAAATGGACTGCTAATCCTTAACACAAAGAGATCATATACGTAGCAAGCCCTATTCCTGCACTTTCCATGGCTATGAAGTTAATGGTAGTCTGACATTTGTTGATATAAATCAATGCTAGGATTAGTTTTGATTTATCTTCACTTAAAGGAAAAATTTGTTCTAACATCTATTTAACCACAACGTTTTTCTGCAAAGGAAGAAAGTGAAGTGGGAATGTGAAATCAGGGTCTTTTTCACAGACTGATGCTCCAGACTGGGCACCATTGACACTGAAACAGCTGTTGACTGACTAGTTTCATTTGGGGGCAGGGAGTGTGTGGTCACTGTATTTACTTCGTTAGATTACTTCTATTTCTCATTGTCAGCCAACAGCTTACCTCACCCAGCATATGCCAGATGCTCAAAGTAATGGGAAAGACAATGTGAAGACAAACATGAGCACTGTAAATGGTAAAATAAGGTTTCAGTGCCCCCGGGTGTGCTTCCACATGGTGCCCCTGTCACTGAAGGGGTGAGCAGGGGAAAGATCCAGAGCAACAGAGACTCTTACATTGTGTTCACATAACAGTGTGAGTTTGAAAGCAGCAAAAACACCTTCTGAAGAATATATAAACAAAAACAAAAAAGACTAGAAAATAATTTCTGTACATTTGATTTGGGTGGCACGGTGGTGCAGTGGGTAGCACTGTTGCCTCACAGAAAAAAGGTCCTTGGTAGCAATCCCTGCTAAATGGCCCCTAGGTATGCGTGTGTGAGTGAATGGTATGTGTGTGATAGACTGGGGATCTGTCCAGGGTGTATTCCTGCCCAATGCATGGGACAGGCTCCAGCCCGCCGCCCCCCCCCCCCCCCTCAACCCTGAGCAGGAATAAGTGGGTACCGATAATGGATGGATGGATGGAACATTGGATGAACTGTTTTCCCATGATTTGCCATCCTTGGGGCTCCATATTGATAGGTACGCCTTACTTGCTTGTGTAATGTTAACTGCTTGTGTGATGTTTTTGTGTATAGTTTGAAATAATTTTTTTAAAGAGGCAGTTAACACTGATCATTAATTAAGCACTTTCCACACTTAGTACTTGACACCTACAGTTACATTATTTATTACTTGAAAGAGCTTTGTCTGCATTTATGAATCAACAGGGCTCCCGCACTTTGTGGAAACTTTTTGCAATTAATTATCAGGTTTTGCTTCAAAAAATTACACTATTTAATTAATTACATAATGTTTCAGGAGCTGAGTGCTTAACACTTATTGATCTGGACACAGCTCCGGGCATGGGCTCGTTTCACCCTTCACAGTGCTGATGTTCGTCATCACATTGACTTTCCCATTATTATGAGCATCAGGTCTGTGCTGAGTGAGGAAGTGACATCACAGTCAGGAGTTTTAGAATGCTGTGGTGGTGGCAGAGGTGAGCTGTTGGTTGGCGCATGGTGGTAGATTTACTGCATTCTCAGAGTTCATTGGATCTGGTTTCTTCTAAATAGTGCTGATCTCTTCAGAGGAAACTGGAGCCATTGAGAGGAGATGATGTTCTATTTTAAGTTATTTTATTTTATTTTTTTAATGTTTGTTTAAACTGGATGAGTGGGCCAGTGATGGTCTGCTGCAGGTTAGCCTGAGTTCACCTGCCTTTTATTCAGACCCTACCTGGACATGAATCACCTCTTTAGCTTTTGTGTGCTTCATCACCCTTTTCCTGTCCCCTGACTGAATGATTTATTCCACAAGGGACAGACTGATTTTCCCTGCTCCCCTCAGTAGCTCTTGATTGGAAACACTTTCCTCCACTTTGTGAAGAAGCTGCTGGATATACAAGTTTGAGTGATTATACATTTGTTTTGTAGTTCTGAAATGTGTGAAGACAGTGGAATCTGCTGAATGTCTTGGAACAGCATTAGGTTTCCCCTCAGTTTGTTGGAGGAGCAGTGTGATGCATCCTGGGTAAATTTCTGCTTTGATCTAATTTTTTGTCACTTTTAAAATGGCTGACTCAACCAACTCCTGCCCCCATAATGTGTTGAGTCCTGGTGTAGCAATAGTCTGTCTTTGACTCAATGTGGACAAACTCCAGTGACTGAGTCCTGATGTAAATCTTGGTTTATTGTATGACTAGAAGGTTCAAGCTTTCATCTTTATGCCCCTTTCATTAATAAAGATGAATAGGCTTTTTTTTCCAGTGCAGAGAATTACATTTGGCACGCGTGTAAATTGTGTATTTTCAGCTACCTGAGACAGAAGGTAAAGCCAGCAGCAATGATGTGATGTTAATTAGATTTATTTCTATCCAGTGGTAGAATGAAGGTACTGCCATTGTCTTCAGGCAGCTCAGCTGTCCAGGCAGTGAAAGAAAGAAAATAAGGGACTGTTCATCAAGTTCAGATGAAATTAAACATTTATTTTGAATGTGATTATGCCATTTGTGCAAGTAATAAATGCCCAGACATGGTGAAATACATCAATTTTACAAAGTGCAAAGAAGCAAAACAAATTTTGAATCCAGTTTTCTAAAAAAATAAACAGTCATCACGAAAGCTATAAGGGTGGCACAGTGGTGCAGTCCTAGGTTCGAATCCCTGGGCCTTTCTGTGTGGAGTTTGTATGTCCTCCCACAGTCCAAAGACATGTCGGCAGGCTAACTGGAGACTCTAAATTGCCCATAGGGATGAGTGGATGGTGTGTGTGGTGACCTGTCCAGGGTGTGTTCCTGCCTCTCGCCAAATGCATGCTGGGATAGGCTCCAGCAGCCCTTGCGTCCCTGACCAGGATAAGCAGGTATAGATAATGGATGGGCCTCAAAGGTCAATTTTCTTTTTTTTTTCAGGAACAGTGAATTTCTATATTAAGGCTTATAAAGTGATAACAAAGGCTCACAATGTGATAACAACAATCCTTTTAACATTGTAACAAGGAATCATGTTTTTAAACTATTTGAAGAATATGAATGGATGAAAGCTATGCTATTGTGTAAACAGATTATCAAGGCACTTAATAATGTATCATTTCAAACAGCCAAGCAAGCAGTGATGAAGAGCTGATAATATGACCAATAATACATGAAGGTTATGTGCTTTAATAATAGAAAAGACTCATTATAGGAAGCATAGAATAAAACATAAAATGTAATTTGTATTTTCGTTAAACGTATTCTTTTTGATATAGAGAAGGTCACAAAATTAAACAAACTTAAAATATCTCAGCCTAGTTACCATCCCTGATTATGCATCTAAACAATGGAATAATGAACAAAGCTCAGCCATGCTAACTCAGACAGTGTGTATAGATAAAAGCTGCATAGGTTATGATAGAAGTAACATCACCTTTTAGCATGTACATTGTTTTATATGTATAATGACTGGTTGATGGTATTATCTGTGTCTGAGTGTCAGAGGCAACTCAGTGAAGGCTGCAAAAATGCAGGAATGTATGTATCAGTGATTCTTTCTCTTTCTCTTTCTCTTTCTCTTTCTTAACATCAGTGATGATTTAATTTAATGCTCCCTTTTAAAAATTATATGTGTTTTATTTTTATTGTATTTTTATTTTTAACCAATAGCCCTTTCTTTCATAGGATTCAACTTGGTTGGGGCACTTTTTGTGATTAGCCATGATATGTGTGAATAGACTATTAATTAATACCACTCTGAAAATAAATTTTCAGCCTGACTGCAACAGGGGCCATATAATCCATTTAATTTAGTCTCCTTCTGTTTTAATCTGGAAGGATTCCTTGTACCTGTGAGGAAACTATTTCATATGAATTCCAATCAGAAGATCATCAGACTGAAACATCCATTCAATCTCCTGTTTTCATCTGGAAGGATTCCTTCAAGCTTTCCCTGGCTTGGTCTTTGGTTATTAGTGTCCAATGGAAGGGAATGTCAGCTGGTTTAGCTTCATACACCTTGGCAAACTGCTTGTTAAACCTGTTGAAGACGCAACAGTCATTTTAGTCTCCTTCTGTTTTCATCAGGAAGGATTCGTCCAGTCTTTTCATGGCCTCCCACAGCCAAACACCCTGTTAAACAGCTCCTTCTGTGGCTGAAAGGGCAGTGAGTTCAGCCTGGCCCTCAAATCCCACCTTTCTGAAACTCTGCAGTAATGGACTGCTCCATTTCAGCCACAAGCCTCTTCAGACACTGGGAAAAGTCTTTTGGCTTGGCAGTGTTTAAGGCCAGGACCACTCTGAGGGGGTCTTTGGGGATGACAAGCTCCTGTAGGTCACTACAGATATCCTGAATGAACTGCTGAATGTTCTGGTCCTCTTCACCACTTTCTGAAGTTCCTTCATTGGCCTTCATCTCTGCATTCTTAATGGCTTCCTTTAATTGCTTAATCATCACCTTCATGTGCTTAATCTCCATGTCCCTGAAACCATCTCCCGCTGAGAACTGCTTCACCATCTGCTTAAATATCCAGTTCTGCACAAAGCTCTCATAGTTTCTTATGTAATTCTCAAAGTCCTTAAAGTTATCATCTGAAAGCAGCTGCTTGAGTATTGAGAACTGGAAGAAGGATCGAGTGCTGAAATCAATGCCTTTCTGCCCTGTTAACACTTCATCCACAAGGTCAGGGCCCAGAGACTTGGTGATGTATTTCTTCACTGCTGGTGCAAGACAGTTGTATGTGAACTCCTCTGCTTTCTTCTGACACTGGTCTATTTTGTTGAACAGGTCCTTAAAGTCAGTGCAGTACTGTTCCTTGAACTGTTCCAGACAGTGACGGGGATCATTTGTATGGATAAAATTCAAATGCATTTTTTGAAACTCCCGTGCTGCATGTCCACAGATGTGGATCTTCAACTTGGCCTGAAACTCAGCACTTGTTCCCAGATCCCTGTGCTTGTCCAGGTTATCATCTACCATGCAAAGCAGGTCTGTGATGTACGTGTTATGGTAATCAGACCTTGTTCTCACTTTCTCATCTACAAACTGCCTGCTGCACTTGATGATGTAATCAACCATATTTTGTGTCTTTATCTTCTGCTCATCTTCAAAAAATGTGTTCAATAGCATTTTAAGCATTCCTTGACACTTTGAATGGCTTCATTCCACAGTCAGACAAGTCACCCACTTTGGAAAGCATTTCACATACTGAGCTGCCTTTCATCTCTAAGTTAACCCACAGCTGCCGTTTGATATCATAGACAATATCTCGTTTCTCCAGGCCAGAGAACTGCAGTTCTGCCACAGTCTCATTCCACATCTGTTCAAATTCAGCCTCCAGTTGTTTATCTGACAGAACTTTACTTTTCCTGCATTTCTCAACCAGGTCCAGCACCTTTTTCTCCATTGTGACTGCGTAACCTGAACATACCCTTTCTAATCTCCAAAGCTGCCTCTAGCTTGTTTTTAACAGAGTTCTCTGTCTCCATCCGGATGGTTTTGGCTGAGTTGATGAATTCCTCCTTGTACTTCTCTACCAGGTGAACATGTCCATCTGGTCTCTTGTAGAATTCAGCAAGATTGTCCAAAATTTGCTTTTCCCCTTTGTCCAGCTCTACAGAGACCTCACGTTTAAGGCAGCTCAGTAAGCCATCTATACTGAAGGAGGCCTCAGCCTGTGCTGCTGTTGTGCCAATGTTTGACACCTTTGTCTCAGATTGGCTTAACCAGGAGTACATGCTCTTCCTGAAGGCCCACTCCAATTTGTTGAACTCAGTGCCAAGCTGAGCATAAGCACCAGGCTGTTGCGGAAACTGAAGATGAAGTTCTCATACTTCACTGCGCTCCACAAACTCCTGGTCCATTCAAGGAACTCATCAAATGTGTGTGGTGAGCTCTTTCCAGATTTGTGTTCCATAAAATGCTGAATCACACTCTTCTTGAACAGATTCACAGCCTTACTGTAGCCAGAATTCACCGGTGCCATAGGAGGGATGCCATGCCAGAGTCCAGGGATGTACCAGGTGTTTCTCTCTGGATCGTACTCCATGACATCAGTAAATTGTTTGTTGTTTCCCTTCTTTTCCATCTTAGCTGCTGCTTGGGTCATCTCATTCAGCTGCTCCAGCAGAATCTTCCTGTCTCTCAGGTTATTTTCGTGAGCAGAAATGTCTGGTACATTCTGGTGCACAAACTGACAGCAGGGTTTTCTCCCAACTTCTTTCATGCGCAGGAAGGCTTGCACTACAATCTGCAGGATGTCCTTCATCTCTGCACAGTTCTCCATGGCGATGTTGATGACTGTGATGTCACTCAGCCCCACCACCAGAGTGGCCAGTTCATTATCATGCTCATAACTGTCATCCAGCTGGGCCAACTCTGGGGACTTCAGACCTTCAGTGTCAATAACCATGATGTAATCACAACGAAGCTGCTCTTTAAAATCCTCTTTCACTCTGATGAGGAGCATGAAGGCCCCTCTCATGCACCTGCCACTACTGACGGCAAACTGGACCCCGAACATGGTGTTCAGGAGGGTGGACTTCCCAGTGCTCTGCACCCCCAGTACAGTGATCACCCGGATCTTACATTTGTCCTGTGTTAGATTATGGAGTTCCTTCAGAACCTGAGTCACCCACTGCAGAGGAATGTTGGATGCATCTCCATCTACCAGCTTCAGAAGGAAGCCTTCATGCAGCAGCTCAGCACACAGAGGTGGCAGGTGCTGAATCTCAGAGGTGGGGCCATCGGGGAGTGAGTAGGCCGAGTCATACAGCTGACCCATTTCCCGCAGGAAGTGCTCCATCCCCAAGGATGATCTGGAGATCTTCCTGTCCAACTCTGCAATAAGCTCCTTGTTTTCCTCAGAATTCTGACACTGTTCCTTGTACTCTGCCTGAAGGAGTGGAAGGCTTTTGCGTGACAGGTTGTCCAGGTTGATCCTCATCCACTTGTGGAAATACTTGCGCTCCTCTGTGGAACTGGACATTACGGAGATGAAACGGGACATAGACTCTGAGATGTTGTGAGCCCTCTGCTGTGCTCTGAGCTCCAGTGGTAGAGAATGGTGATTTAAAATGCAGTAGAGTGCAAGAAGTGTATAGATCAAGTTTAGGGCTATCTGCAAGGTTTTGCATGCACGCGCACACACACACACACACACACACAGTGTTGGGGAAGCTAGTGTGTAGAGTGCTTTGCTATTAGAGGTGTGTGGGATCAGTGTGTAGAGTGCTTTGCTATTAGAGTTGTGTGGGATAAGTGTGTAGAGCTCTTTGCTATTAGAGTTGTGTGGGATTAGTGTGTAAGCTCTTGCTGTGGGTGTGTGGATCAGTGTGTAGGCGCTTTTGTGTGCTATTAGAGTTGTGTGGGATTAGTGTGTAGAGCTCTTTGCTGTTGGGGTTGTGTGGGATCAGTGTGTAGAGCGCTTTGATATTAGAGTTGTGTGGGATAAGTGTGTAGAGCTCTTTGCTGTTGGGGTTGCATGGGATCTGTGGGTGCAGCTCTTGTCCTGCCTGTACATTCCTGGACCTGAAGTCACACTGAACTAATTACTGGTTCCTTACAGAGGCTTTTGTCTCTTCAGTACAAGCCCAGCAAATGTGGCATCAGGATGTGGGTGACATGTGACACCAGACTCAGTTATGCCTGACTACAACAACAAGGGAGGAGTGGACAACCTTAATAGGCTTATAGGAGCATGCAGTTGTAAGAGGATGACAGCCTGCTGGCTTTTGGTCATCTCATGCAACTTCATAGATGTGTCTGCATACAACAGCAA